>NC_064927.1:315245744-315368244 GCF_023897955.1 Schistocerca gregaria
TTTTCCAATACTCAACCTTGTCGCTACTCGCGAAAGTCAGCAGATTCCAGACGTATTCCTCTGAATACAATTGACAACAGTTTCACATTCACTACTGGCCATTAAAATTGCTACACCAACAAGATTTGCAGATGATCAATGGGTATTCATTGCACAAGTATATTATACTAGAACTGATATGTGATTACATCTTCACGCAACTTGGGTGCCTAGATCCTGAGAAATCAGTACCCAGAACAACCACCTCTGGCAGTAATAACGGCCTTTATACGCCTGGGTATTGAGTCGAACAGAGCTTGTCTGGCGTGTACAGCTTCAACACAATACCACAGTTCATCAAAAGTATTGACTCGCGTATTGTGACGAGCCAGTTGCTCGGCCACCACTGACCAGATGTTTTCAATTGGTGAGAGATCTGGAAAATGTGCTGGCCAGGGCAGCAGTCGAACATTTTCTTTATCCAGAAAGGCCCGTACAGGACCTGCAACATGCGGTCGTGCATTATCCTGCTGAAATGTAGGGTTTCGCAGGGATCGAATGAAGGGTAGAGCCACTGGTCGTAACACATCTGAAATGTAACGTCCACTGTTCAAAGTGCCGAGAATGCGAACAAGAGGTGATCGAGACGTGTGACCAGTGGCACCATATACCTTCATGGCACGTGATACGCCAGTATGGCGATGAAAAATATACGCTTCCAATGTACGTTCACCGCGATGTCGCCAAACACGGATGCGACCATCACGATGCTGTAAACAGAACCTGGCTTACTCCGAAAAAATGACGTTTCGCCATTCGTGCACCCAGGTTCGTCGTTGAGTACACCATCGCAGGCGCTCCTGTATGTGATGCAGCGTCAAGGGTAACCTCAGCCATGGTCTGCCGCAAACGTAGTCGAACTGTTCGTGCAGATGGTTGTTGTCTTGCAAACATCCCCATCTGTTGACTCAGGGATCGAGACGTGGTTGCATGATCCGTAACAGCCATGCGAGTGAGATGCCTGTCAGCTCGACTGCTAGTGATACGAGGCCGTTGGGATACAGCACGCCGTTCCGTATTACCCTCCTGAACCCACCGATTCCATATTCTGCTAACAGTCATTGGATCTCGACAAACGCGAGCAGCAATGTCGCGAAACGATAAACCGCAATCGCGATGGGCTACAATCCGACCTTTATGAAAGTCGGAAACGTGATGATACGCATTTCTCCTCCTTACACAAGGCATCACAACGTTTCACCAAGTAACGCCGGTCAACTACTGTTTGTGTCTACATCTACATGACTACTCTGCAATTCACATTTAAGTGCTTGGCAGAGGGTTCATCGAACCACAATCATACTATCTCTCTACTATTTCACTCCCGAACAGCGAGCGGGAAAAACGAACACCTAAACCTTTCTGTTCGAGCTCTGATTTCTCTTATTTTATTTTGATGATCATTCCTACCTATGTAGGTTGGGCTCAACAAAATATTTTCGCATTCGGAAGAGAAAGTTGGTGACTGAAATTTCGTAAAAAGGTCTCGCCGCGACGAAAAACGTCTATGCTGTAATGACTTCCATCCCAACTCGTGTATCATATCTGCCACACTCTCTCCCCTATAACGCGATAATACAAAACGAGCTGCCCTTCTTTGCACCCTCTCGATGTCCTCCGTCAATCCCACCTGGTAAGGATCCCACACCGCGCAGCAATATTCTAACAGAGGACGAACGAGTGTAGTGTAAGCTGTCTCTTTAGTGGACTTGTTGCATCTTCTAAGTGTCCTGCCAATGAAACGCAACCTTTGGCTCGCCTTCCCGACAATATTATCTATGTGGTCCTTCCAGCTGAAGTTGTTCGTAATTTTAACACCCAGGTACTTAGTTGAATTGACAGCCTTGAGAATTGTACTATTTATCGAGTAATCGAACTCCAACGGATTTCTTTTGGAACTCATGTGGATCATCTCACACTTTTCGTTATTTAGCGTCAACTGCCACCTGACACACCATACAGCAATCTTTTCTAAATCGCTTTGCAGCTGATACTGGTCTTCGGATGACCTTACTAGACGGTAAATTACAGCATCATCTGCGAACAGTCTAAGAGAACTGCTCAGATTGTCACCCAGATCATTTATATAGATCAGGAACAGTAGAGGTCCCAGGACGCTTCCCTGGGGAACACCTGATATCACTTCAGTTTTACTCGATGATTTGCCGTCTATTGCTACGAACTGCGACCTTCCTGACAGGAAATCACGAATCCAGTCGCACAACTGAGACGATACCCCATAGCTCCACAGCTTGATTAGAAGTCGCTTGTGAGGAACGGTGTCAAAAGCTTTCCGGAAATCTAGAAATACGGAATCAACTTGAGATCCCCTGTCGATAGCGGCCATTACTTCGTGCGAATAAAGAGCTAGCTGCGTTGCACAAGAGCGATGTTTTCTGAAGCCATGCTGATTACGTGTCAATAGATCGTTCCCTTCGAGGTGATTCATAATGTTTGAATACAGTATATGCTCCAAAACCCTACTGCAAACCGACGTCAATGATATAGGTCTGTAGTTAAATGGATTACTCCTACTACCCTTCTTGAACACTGGTGCGACCTGCGCAATTTTCCAATCTGTAGGTACAGATCTATCGGTGAGCGAGCGGTTGTATATGAGTGCTAAGTAGGGAGCTATAGTATCAGCGTAATCTGAAAGGAACCTAATCGGTATACAATCTGGACCTGAAGACTTGCCCGTATCAAGCGATTTGAGTTGCTTCGCAACCCCTAAGGTATCTACTTCTAAGAAACTCATGCTAGCTGATGTTCGTGTTTCAAATTCTGGAATATTCCATTCGTCTTCCCTGGTGAAGGAATTTCGGAAAACTGCGTTCAATAACTCCGCTTTAGCGACACAGTCGTCGATAACAGTACCATCGGCACTGCGCAGCGAAGGTATTGACTGCGTTGTGTATGAGAAATCGGTTGGAAACTTTCCTCGTGTCAGCACGTTGTAGGTGTCGCCACCGTGAATGCTCTGAAAAGCTAATCATTTGCATATCACAGCATCTTCTTCCTGTCGGTTAAATTTCGCGTCTGTAGCACGTCATCTTCGTGGTGTAGCAATTTATGGAAGATTATCTTTGGTTCTAAAAACCGAGTTTATTCTGAAACTTCCTGGTAGATTAAAACTGTGTGCCGGACCGAGACTCGAACTCGGCACCTTTGCCTTTCACGGGCAAGTGGTCTACCAACTGAGCCACCCAAGCACGACTCACGCCCTGTCCGCACATCTCCACCCACGCCAGCACCTCGCCTCTAAGTACATCGAGTACCTCGAGTTTATTCTCTGAGTGCACTCCTCACTCATGTAGCACGTCGCATGTTGAACAGGCTATAAAAATGTTGAACAAAGGTGTAAAACAGGAACGTATCCAGGAGCCGAGCAACTGAGAAGAGGAGAACTGTCAAGATAGCGTTGCGGTGACCTACCGAATAGTTTTGAATTGAAATGCCACGAGAATTATCTCTTTGTACACTTGCAGGTCTCAACATTTGCGCCTGTCTATGGCGGCAGAATTCCACTCCGATTTGAGAAACTCGTTTTATTTGGGTGGGGGTGGGGGGGGGGGGGAAGAGGACAGCTGGTACGTGCGCGCCTGATTGTATGTGTGTGTGCGCGTGTGTGTGTGACAGTGTGTTTCGAGCTCATGGGTGCTGAGCAACAAGATTGTCAGAGCCCGGAGGGGGGGGGGGGGGGGGGGAGGGAGACAGAGGGGACGTGGGCGGGGCTCGCATGCCCCTAGCTGGGCACGCCCTTACTACAAAGAACACGACCACTGCATGAGACTGAAGTAGCAAATTATATCAGTTGTGATAGCAAACTGTGTCAACTGTGAGTTGAAATGAAATTTGTGACACAGTAGACAGAAACAGCTAAGATTAGAGGGACACAAGGTTTATTTCACATAAAACTTGGAATCCGGCATTCATTTTGTTCAAATCACGTCAGAAAATGTATGATGCTGTCTCTCCATTCATAAATAAGTGACCATTAAGCCATTTATCTTCACTCGTATATTTTTCATTACTTAGTGTAGACTTTTAGTCGGTCTTGCGACACTGTGTTGTCATTGACTGTACCGGTAACAATCGGTGAGAATTAGTTTGGTGTCCAAACACGGAGCAACAAAATCTGCTCTCGATACCTGGTGAAGACAATTAGGAAGTAAAATGGCAACATAAGAGCTGCTGCAGTCCTCGAAACTTGAAAATCATTTAATCTAATTCAATAGGTTTCTAATCAATTCACTATTAACGAAATTAAATATCCGAAGCGAACTAGCCAGTGGGTACTACCGAGAGAGGTTGGAACCTCCTTCACAGGCACTTTTCTAGCAATAGGTCCTGGCTTCACTAAGTGTCTATGGTCGGTCGACTTGCGAGGCTTAGCTTTAACAGACTATGTACACCAACCTTTCCCGTGAATCAGTGTATCGACTCATGAAAACCAAATCAACATCCTTACAGTAGTTCCTGAGATTAGCCTTCACCTAAACACAGAAAAGTGCAACGTGGGAGTGTAGTTTAGTAATACGTATAGGAACGTACTTTGGTTCACTATATTAAAATAACTGAGGCGAACAGAGCTATAGTCCTGCTTACAGTGACCACCATTCACGGCAGCTCTTTAAGAAATCATTCCTTCTGTCCATAAATATCTGCTTCTCCTGACAAACGTAGTTTACTGTCGAAGCACAGGGCACATAAATCGCGAGACGATCCCAGGTCAAGTTTTGAATAGTGCCAGAAAAGATTATAAACGCTTCCCTTCTGTTACTGGAGTACTCAGTATACACTCTACAGGGTGGTCCATTGATAGTGACCGGGCCAAATATCTCACAAAATAAGCATCAAACGAAAAAACTACAAAGAAGGAAACTCGTCTAGCTTGAAGGGGGAAACCAGATGGCGCTATGGTTGGCCCGTTAGATGGCGCTGCCATAGGTCAAACGGATATCAACTGCGTTTTTTTTTAAATAGGAACCCCCATTTTTTATCACATATTCGTGTAGTACGTAAAGAAATACGAATGTTTTAGTTGGACCACTATTTTCGCTTTGTGATAGATGGCGCTGTAATAGACACAAACGTATTAGTACGTGGTATCACGTAATATTTCGCCAGTGCGAACGGTATTTGCTTCGTGATACAATACCCGTGTTAAAATGGACCGTTTAGTAATTGCCGTAAAGGTCGATATCGTGTTGATGTATGGCTATTGTGATGAAAATGCCCAACGGGCGAGTGCTATGAATGCTGCTCGCTATCCTGGACGACATCATCCAAGTGTCCACACCGTTCGCCAGATAGTTACGTTATTTAAGGAAACAGGAAGTGTTCAGTCAGATGTGAAACGTCAACCACGACCTGCAACAAATGATGATGCCCAAGTAGGTGTTTTAGCTGCTGTCGCGGCTAATCCGCACATCAGTTGCTTACAAATTGCGCGAGAATCGGGAACCTCAAAAACGTCGGTGTTGAGAGTGCTACATAAACATCGATTGCACGCATACCTTATTTCTATGCACCAGGAATTGCATGGCGACGACTTTGAACGTCGTGTACAGTTCTGCCACTGGGCACAAGAGAAATTACGGGACGATGACAGATTTTTTGCACGCGCTCTATTTAGCGCCGAAGCGTCATTCACCAACAGCGGTAACGTAAACCGGCATAATATGTACTATTGGGCAGCGGAAAATCCACGATGGCTGCGACAAGTGGAACATCAGCGATCATGGCGGGTTAATGTATGGTGCGGCGTTGTGGGAGGAAGGATAATTGTCTCCAATTTTATCGATGGCAATCTAAATGGTGCAGTGTATGCTGATTTCCTACGTAATGTTCTACTGATGTTACTACAAGATGTTTCACTGCATAACAGAATGGCGATGTACTTCCAACATAATGGATGTCCGGTACATAGCTCGCGTGCGGTTGAAGCGGTATTGAATAGTGTATTTCATGACAGGTGGATTGGTCGTCGAAGCACGTTCACCGGATCTGTCGTCCCCGAATTTCGTTCTGTTGGGAAAGTTGAAGGATATTTGCTATCGTAATCCAACGACAACGCCTGACAACATGCGTCAGCGCATTGTCAATGCATGTGCGAACATTACGGAAGGCGAACTACTTGCTGTTGAGAGGAATGTCGTTACACGTATTGCCAAATGCATTGAGGTTGACGGACATCATTTTGAGCATTTATTGCATTAATGTGGTATTTACAGGTAATAAAGTTGTAACAGCATGCGTTCACAGAAATGATAAGTTCACAAAAGCACATGTGTCACATTGGAACAACCGAAATAAAATGTTCAAACGTACCTACGTTCTGTAACAGTTACCAACTGTTAGTCTAAAATTGTGAGCCATATGTTTGTGACGATTACAGCGCCATTTATACAAAGCGAAAAAAGTGGTACAAATAAAACATTCATATTTCTTTGCGTACTACACGAATATGTAATAAATAATGGGGGTTCCTATATAAAAAAAACCGCAGTCGATATCCGTTTGACCTATGGCAGAGCTATCTAGCGGGCCAACCATAGCGCCATCTGGTTTCCCGCTTCAAGCTACACAAGTTTCGTTGTTTTTAGTTTTTTCGTTTGACGCTTATTTCGTCAGATATTTGGCCCGGTCACGATCAATGGACCATTCTGTATAAACAACTTATACCTCCTAATGACACGAAAGCAAAAGTAGCCAATTTGTGACAATGAGTTTGCCACTGAGGCTTAGCACCAGTTTCACAGCATACAGCACTATAGGAGATTACCACGACATTCACAACATTTTTGTTGGTAAAGTCTTCTTGCAGATATCATCTGAAATGCAGTGTCGTCAGGAGGCAACGATCCACTAACTTCCCTACCCTTCATCTTCATGCCACGTGCGGTTTCCAGGAAGTGAATCTGAAATTAAATATACGGCCGTTCATCTAAATCCACTTACTGGGCACTTTTTGCGAGTGGGTGGATTCCCTTTAATCTGCGACTTGCCGGCAGGAGAAAATGTGTCTGAATAGACGCAACAGCGCCTGTGAGTGACGTTAAAGGCCACGCCGTGCAGTGTTTCAATGCTGCTCGGTCGCATGTGAGACACGTTGCTGACATTTAAGTCAGATCATAATGAGGATGTCGCTAAGACGCTGGCGTATTTATCCGTTACAGAAGCAGCCGAAGCGCGCTGTAAAAAGATGCGGCGGAATGTCGTCCCACCAGCCACAGCGAACGGCGCGGAGAACCATTTGTACACCAACAGTAGTCGCGGAAAAACTTACATTTCCTATTTGTCAATTGTCTATTCCGGACGTCCTTGCAAACGTCTTAATAAGGACTGCCGGAACTATCTATCTCTTACCTATCGCAGAAAATTCCATCTCACCTGATGAAGTGTTCTTAAATCTTCGACATAAAAGGACTCTCTTGCACATTCCGCAGAAGAAAGGGCGCGTAACAAACGCTGATTAGCAGTTCGATTCACTTCGCAAATTGCACCGCAGCCGGGTCTGAGCGATCGTTAGCGGCATAACACAGTGTAACAGGGAGAGGAGAATAAATCACAGGCCTCTGACATCCATCACTGAATGTGTAATGCGCTGGGTCATACATTCCTTTTTCTTGTCTACTGCGCTCCGAAGGAGTACATGCAGGTTATAACGAATCAGAGAAACGTTTCGAAAGTCGTCAATTTTGACTTTTAGAACGTTAATCGAGAAAATACTAAGACATGCTATCTAGGCACTACTGTCTCTTTCCTTTTTTAACTGATTGGCTGATATTGCCTTAATATCTGACACCGAAATCTGTATGCAAATTACAGATTCTAAATTCTCTGCAATTATCAAAAAGGTCGAAAGTTAAATTAATTCACAAAAAACCAGAATTATGGTAATAATCAAATACAAAATGATGAGGTCATTTAGTACCAAAACTGAAAGAAAGAAATGTTGAAGACATTAGTGGTGTACCTTAATTACAGAAGGCAACAGATGCAGCATGGAAATCGTAAAGGCAATTGTAATAGTTAAACACGCTTTCAGTGCTCGAAGGGACCTACGAGTGAACAAGTCGTTTAGCATAGGAAAAAAAATTGACAGAAGCTCCTAGAAGTGACGGAATTGTGGCCTAGGAAGAGGCTAACGACGAACAGCTGGAAAAGAAGGGAAACCAATGAACATGTTTTCAAACAGATAAAGCAGCAGAAAAAGCTCATATAAACGATCCAAAAAAGGAAAGCGAACCCTTGCGGTCACTTATTGAGGCGCAATAATTTTTTAACAGTCATGTAGAAAGCAAACATTTTGGAAAAGGCACCCAAGAGGAAGCTAAGGGAGAAAATTGTCGAAAGAATGTTGGCAGTAACGAAGTGCTAGAATTGTCAAGAAATGAAGGGGACAGGAAAGCAAAGGGTTATTACCGAGCGGTGCGCAATTTCTTATACTGGGAGTATAGAAACACCGTATCTTTTCCTAGCTAGTATGCCTTATGTATACTAAGTTAGGATGAAATTACTCCATGCGTTCCAGAGTTACACCTGCATGTCACCCACATGCCTCCTTCACCTCCACCCCTATCTGTAGGAGTGCTATGAATGTCCTAAACCCGCAGTACGGTTACGGTTTTTTTTTCAGTCTGTCGTATGTGTATCATGTTTCGTTGAAATTGCTCCAAGTTTTATGTAGTGATGCTTTTGTAATGCCACCCTCACTCCACTGGTTTAAAGTCATCAGGCTTCTCGCAGATCATCGTATCGATTCCGAAAACTACGCATCCAACATTAGTGTCCCCAACTTAAGATTATTTTTCCAAGTCACTCTTTCACATCTGCACTACACCATTGAGTATGAAAGGTGTGTGTATATGACTTTATAGGTAATTTTCTTGCTTTTGGCTGTGTTAAAACACACATGTGATACGATGTCTGTTCAAAAAATTCCGGAACATTCTTAATTTCGCCCAAATGGCATGCTGGACCGAAGTGCGATTGGCATCCCTGAACACTCCTGTGTTTAATGTGAAACTACCGGAAGTTTCATTGTTGTTTGTTCGTTTGCTACTGTTCAGTGCTGTGTTGAGTAGAATGTTGAGTCGCACAGTTTGCGAATTTCGAGACGGCAGAGTTAGAGAAGCAACCCGTCTGCATTAAATTTTCCGTGAAATTCAAGAAAACCTTCACAGAGGCACACCAAATGATGCAGGAAGCTTACGGTGATGAGTGCTTAAGCCGTACTCGGTGTTACGAATGGTTCACACGGTTTAAAAGTGGTAGGACTGAAGTGAAAGATGGCTTTCGTTCAGGACGCCCTTCGATGTCTGCCGACGACGCTCCTGTCAGAAACGTCAACGAAATTGTGCGTGCCAGTCGAAACTGACTGTCCGAGAGATTGCACAAGAATGTAACATTTCAGTTGGATCGTGTCATGATATCCTGACACAGCATCTTGGAATGCATCGTGTTGCCGCCAAGTTTGTCCCACGGTTTATGAGTGAAGACAAGCAAGACCTTCGCCTCGCAATCTGTGAGAAGCTTTTGGATGAGCCGCACGGAGTGGCCGTGAGGTGTAAGGCGCCATTTCACAGACTGTGCGGCCTCTACCGCCGGAGGTTCGAGTCGTCCCTCGGGCGTGGGTGTGTGTGTTGTTCTTAGCTTAAGTTAGTTTAAGTAGTGTGTAAGTATAGGGAGCGATGACCTTTCATCAGTAACATTACCAAATGCCAAGTTCGTTTTGCTTGCCGATGATACAAACATTGCAATAAATAGAAAATCAAGTGTATTCTTAGAAAGATCAGCTAATAAAATATTTGTGGACATTAATCCTGGTTCCTAGCCAAATCTTTGTCACTAAACTTTGTAAAAACACACTACATACAGTTCAGAACTTGTAAGGGGTGTCCCACGAGTATATGCCTAACATACGATGACAAGCAGATAGAAGAAGTGGACAGTGTTAAATTCTTGGGATTACAACTTGATAATAAATTCAATTGGGAGGAGCACACCACAGAACTGCTGAAGCGTCTTAACAAATCTCTATTTGCAATGCGAATTGTGTCTGACATAGGACATGTAAAAATGAAAAAGCTGACATACTATGCTTACTTTCATTCCATAATGTCATATGGGATTATTTTTTGGGGTAATTCATCAAGCCAAGCTAAAGATTTGCGGGCACAAAAACGTGCAGTAAAAGTTATATGTGGTGTGAACTCAAGAACATCCTGCAGAAGCCTGTTTAGGGAACTGGGGATACTAACTACTGTTTCCCACTATATTTATTCCTTAATGAAATTTGTCCTTAAAAATATATCACTTTTTCAAACCAACAGCTCAATTCATGGAATCAATACTAGAAATAAGAATAATCTTCACAAGGATTTAAAGTCACTTAGTACTGTACAAAAAAAGTGTGCATTATTCAGGAACAATAAAAAGCCATAAAAAGCTTAACAACGAATGAAATTCAGTTTAAGAGAAGCCTAAAGGATTTATTATATAAAACTTCTACACAATTTCAGTGCAGTAATGTGTTCATTGTAGATGTGTGTGTGTGTGTGTGTGTGTGTGAGTACAACCTAACTTCTGCACCATTTCAGTGCAGTAATGTGTTGATTGTAAATAACTATTATAGTAGTTGTATTACACGTTTATTACCTTACAAATAATTTAAAAACTTTTTTTATTTTAACTTCAGTGCATTAGTATTTGTAAAATGACTCTTTCATATAGTGTTCATTAAAAATGACGATCATTCCACTTGGGACCTGTGGAATGGTACATTAGCTTATTTCTTTCAATTGTAAATATTTGTCATGTATTGTTGTTTTTCTGACATGTTCTACAACCTGGAGGACCTCGTCACTACGGATCAACTGTAATGGTCATGCGGTAGCGTTCTCGCTTCCCACGCCCGGGATCCCGGGTTCTATTCCCGGCGGGGTCAGGGATTTTCTCTGCCTCGTGATGACTGGGTGTTGTGTGATGTCCTTAGGTTAGTTAGGTTTAAGTAGTTCTAAGTTCTAGGGGACTGATGACCATATGTTAAGCCCCCTAGTGCTCAGAGCCATTTGAACCCCGAGTTTAAACCCAACAGAGAAGCTATGGAAGAACCTAAGCGGAGCATTACGCTCCATGGATCCTCAAACGAGAAACCTAGGGGATTGATGACCATAGATGTTAAGTCCCATAGTGCTCAGAGCCATTTGAACCATCAATTGTAATGAAAGTAAAATAATGTAATGTAATCTAATTACATCAGTAGTTTGGTCCCTTAAGAATTCACACACATTTGAACATTTTGAATTGGTGATGAGACGTGGGTCTACACTTATGATGTTGAGACCAAGTTTCAGTCTTCACAATTGGTCAGGAAAGATTCTCCAAGACAGGAAAAGCTCATCAGGTCACGTCAAATATCAAAGTCACGGTGATAGTTTTCTTAGACTCTGAAGGATTAGTTCAGCATGAATTCGTGCCACAGGGACAAATTGTTAGTCGATGGTACTATCGGGACGTGTTGCGACGCCTGCGAGAAAATGTAAGAGGGAAACGGCCTGAAATGTGGAGAGACATTTCATGGCTCTTGCATCAAGATAACAGTCCCGCACATTCATCCCGGGTGGTGCGTGACTGTTGCACAAAAAACGCGTTGGAAATACGAAGATTTGCATCAATAGACAAGGTGAGAGAAAGTTCGAAGACGGCGCCTGCGCGATCCATCAAGAGGCGTACCAAGACTGCCTCCGGAAGTGGAACCGGCGTTGGGAGCGGTGTATCAATTGTGGAGGAGCGCATTTCGAAGGAGACCATGCACGATAAGTAAAAGGTAAGCGCAAAAAAACTTTGTAGACCAAGTTCCGGAATTTTTTGAACAGACCTCGTATTTGTATCGTTTAGTTACGCGTGCGATGCCTCGTCAGAGGCGCTGCGCTGCTCCGAGACCAGTTAGGCCATCTTTGTTCAGCGAAGATGCGCGGGTGTTACGTGCTGATCACGAGGAGAGAAGATAGGGAGTAGCAGCGAGGCTGTCGGGGCACGGAGCTTGTACAGGAAGGACACAGAACACGGTGCTCTTGGAAATTATTTTATTGACTTGACGGAACATACTGTTATTGCAAAAGAAATATAATTATGCACTGAATGAGGTGGATTTACTAAGGTAGGTACTATTTTGAGAAGACTGGGATTTAAGATAACGAATGAACATACTTCATTTTATTGTGGGAGCATTTTATCAGGCGTTCTTGGTTCAACACAAACATATAAATCAGGAATTACTTATTATTTATATAAAGTTTTATCATAGTCAATGTTAATGAATTTTAGAAGACGAAAAGAAAGAAATCGTTGGAATGAGGACATTTGTAATAGAATAAATTTCCATGTTGAGTTGCATTTTGCGTTAATCTTACTGAACTGCAGTTTGTAATGAAATATTTTCTTACTGCTCGCTAAGCCTTCAATGGTGAAATTTTGTAAATAGAAATGTTATTGAGATGATTTCTTTTTAATACTGTTTCTTGAGAAGAATTTTTGTCTAGAGTGTAGCTCAGATTATTATCCTACGGCATCATCCAGCTGATGAACATTTCTTTTTATGAGAGATAAATTTTACGAGAACCAAGTTTGCATTTAATGTATTAAGAGACTGCAATGCACTACCGCGATTCTCTGTAGTTGGTAGTATATCAGATATTGAGTAGCACCATTTCTTCTTTTTCTACGAGAGCAGTTGCATGTCGTTTTTCATTGCGACGCAGTAAGCCAAATACAGAAGATACGATTTTCAGTTTCACAGAGTCAATTTACAGTTTGAGTTTAATTATTCTTTTTAAAGTTGAGCGTCAGTTTCTTTTGTGACAGACAGTGTTAGTTCAGACAGCGCTCATTTCATTTATATTCTCGCAGTCAGCTTTGCTTCTCATTCTCGCAGACAGATTTAGTTCTTAAGTGTATCCTTGGACTAGCTTATGCATTATTTATTTGCTATGAATGAAGTATTTTCTATGAATGGAATTTTTCGGTATGCAGCATGTTACATTCATAAAGTGACTATAAATTCAGAACGAGGAAATCCAGAAGTAAAGCAAACAGGTGCACATAATCTTCTTTACCGATTTCATTTATTAAGATACCTTTCAAGTATGCTGGGGTTGTCTTACACCCAGATATTTTTCCTAATAACAAGTCAGTTCGTAATAAATCTGGCTGGACTGCACCAGGCAAACCAACTTCCCGCGCACATGTCACCACTTCCCACCACTATTGTGGTGAATAGTGGTACTACGTGTTGCTTAGGCCTACATGTATACTCTCTCTTGCTAGTAAGTCATATGTGTACTAGGTTTGGTTGGAATTACTCCAGATCTGAAAAACACGAACACTTGTTATCGTTTCAAAGTCTTTGCATCAAACGTCTATGTGTGATAGATCACGTCATGGGGAACAACATCAGTGTTCGTTATACCTAAGGGGCGACAGGGCGCAGGCAATCTGCGGCATGCGTATGTCTTTTGTGTTGCCTACAGTACAGTCATCTGCTCCGTCTGAAACGGGATAGGCATAGAAAAACTAAAGTTTCCAATTCGCTTCTAAAATAACTTTCTACCATTAGAGACACTTATTCTAAGGTTTCCTTGCTAAAACCCACTTTTATCAACTGACTAAGATAGGTAGTATGCAGCATACGTGGCTAGTAGACCGTGCTAGTTTGGTGAAATCTCCTTATCGTTGGACTGGCAAGTATTAAAGGATGCCTAGCTTCGCCGGAAAGCGCCAGTGAACATTTCGTCTCTAACAAAAGCTGGTCCCCATGGCGTGATCTGTCACCCATAAGCACCTGCTTAACAACTTGTTGGTCCATCTTTGAAAAGCAGTACGTCACCGATTCTGCGTATAATGGTTTCGACAGTTTGTTGGCAGATTTTTGAAGGTATGTCGCTCCAGATGTTCATGCACAAGTCAAATAGATTCCTTTTTTATGTTCGTGGTGATAGTGCCTGATAGCGACTCAAATCGGTTCCACTCGATTCACATCAAGCGAATTTCGTGGCCAAGAAATCCACGATCATGCTCCTTAAACCACTGTAGCACGGTTCTGGTTTTGAGACACGGATAAGAATCCTGCTGCAAGTTGACATCACCGGCGGGGAAGACATGAAGCACGATGAGTAGCAGGTGGTCCACAGCCGTCAGAGTCTCTTCGATTACTACCACAGCAGAATGTCTCCCATAGCACAATACTCTTCCCCCACCACTCTGCGCCCTCGGCGCGGTGCACGCTTCGAATCGCTGACTGCGTGAATGACGGCGCTTGTGGAGACGACCAATGACGTGGTGCACCAAAAACGTGACTCGTCCGACAAGGTGACACGTTTCCATTCATCCACGGTCCAATCTAGACGATCCCGTGACCACTGCAATCGTAATTGACCATCTCGTTCGACCAACACAATCAACAATGTACGATGAACGATGTGCTCCTGAACACTAATGCGAACACCAGCATTGTATTTTTTCGGCAAAGATGCCACAGATCGCCACTTATCCTACTTTACAGAGCAAGCAAGCCTCCAAATACCTCATTCTGAGAAGAGTTTAGACCGTCCAGTCACTTACTGGCAAGCGATAGTTTCGCTGTCGTTCTAACACCAGCTTCTCCGTTTTCGAGGCTCTGGGTAAATAATATGCCCTTTGTCTGATTCGCTGATGTCCATACATTTCCCCATTTGCGGCCCATGTCGTCGCTAGAATGATTAACCATCCGTCTTTAATCCACGTTCCTTACCGCGTTGCGTTCCTTCAACGCCGCCAGGCGATATCCAACGTCGCTGTGGACAGCGGACACAATGTTTTAGCTAGTCATTATACGTTGGATGCAAAGGTTTTGAAACATCCCGCACCTGCGCTGTTGTTACCCCTTGCACTTAAGAGGACTTTCACTAAAGTCGCCCTGCCATCAACCTCCGTAGCCGAGAGGTCAACGTAGATGACTTACATGTGCAGGGCCGGGATTCGATTCCCCTTGTTGTGAAGGATTTTTCCTTGGTTGGAGGACTGGAATGGGGTCCACTGAGCTTGCGTGATGGCAGTTGAGGAGCTACTTAAATGAAAAGCAGCGGCTCCGCGGTGTGCAAAGCCGACATCGGCAGGGAGAGCTAAGTGGTGACCCCCACGCCTCTCCATACTGCATCCAAATTACGTCAGTGGGTGAGGATGACACGGCGGTCGCTCGGCCTCGAATGGCACGTTTGAGGGCAGAGCGGCGCAGCTGGCGTCAGAACACGATTAATAGTTGCGTGAAGAGACAACAACGTAAACCCTGAAAGAAGTCGTATCATACCACACAGGATGTAGCAGACATGCTTTTCTGTTGCACTTCATCAAAGGAGTTATCGTACTGTACACGCCCTACGTCGCCATCTCCACACTTTAGTTGTGGACTAACATGATCAGCGAAGAGTATCTGGAGACGCCGCGAACAGTGGTGGGATACCAACCTCAGTGTCGCCCGCCATACGGCTAACATAGAAAGCTAATGTATTGTCACCTTTGAAAGTTGCGTAACGTAATCAATCAGCTTTTGCAGCAGATTAAGTATTTGGCTCACAGCATGGGACAAAATTCGACAGTTTAGGCAACTCCACGTAGGAAAAAGTTCAGAAAGTTGTAACAGCGAATTGAAGACACAGCATCATTCGCGAAAAGCGATCGTGGTATACAGCGCACAGTTCGCACACCGGATATGGATATGTAAGACCGAGACTTAACGAATAGAACTTGAAAGAGAGCGAAAACCGGAGATGCTGTATGAGTAGTTACGTTATGCATATTACTTCGAGCGTGTGGAAGCTCTCACACAGGCCGCCATGCTACTCTGCAGTGCTGCCAACGGATTCTACGACGCAGCGCTGAGGACTTGCAGTTCACAGCTAACATTTTACTTACGAATGAAGCAGGACTCACACAGAGTGTGACGACAAATTAGACCAATAATTACGTCTGGATAGATGGAAGTCCTAGAACTATCGTGGAAGCAGAACTCAAAGTTAGCTTTAGTGTGAATGTGTAATCAGGAATTGTGGGTATCAGGTTCGTATGATATTTTACAGGACAAATTAACAGATACTGTTCATCATCAATTTCTGTGTGACACATTACTCGCAGTAACGGATAACGTTATGGATGTAGAAAGACAACAAATGCAGGATTATGCTTGAAAGAGCACCCGTCATTACCTGGCCTTAATTACTCCGGTTTCTGATTAATGAGATATTTAAGCCATCGATGTTTGGCATGTCCATCGATAACGTGGGCTCTCTGATTCCGTGAAAAGCAAGGCTGAATAATGTGTAAGAATGAGTAGTACCCGGATTGAGAATCTCCTGCTGAGTCAACAGAGAGATCGCTAACATAGAAGAGATTTGTTTCCGCACGTATAACAATAAGGGACGTATTGAACACGTTGAATAAAGATTAGGCTTACCGATGTGCGTGTGTAAAGCATTTTTTCATCAACTAATGGGGTTTGAAAAAAAAACATGATCGTCTTCCTCTGTCGTTCACAAATGACACCTATCGACCTTTTCTAGCCTCAGCTCCAGTTTTTAACTGGCCGTCCTGTGTCCATATTTTCTTTGCTTCTCCTGCAAGTTCCAGACATACCTTCCATTTCTTAATGTTCTTATGTTTTGTCATTTACTGCAAAAGTATTCACTTCTTGTCTAATGTTGTCTCAAACTGTTGAACGGTGAACCCCCAAAGCACAACTCCATAACGCTGAATGTTAATCTGCTGCTTTGCAGTACACCGTTACCAAGATCATTTTGTCTTGATGTGGCGGTGGTCGCAGGTTTTATTGCAGCATCAGTGAGGCTACGACATCCCAAGGTGTATCACCTCTCTCGTCTTTGACGAATCTCAGCGGTGACAAGAAAACGACTGTGTCACTACTGAGAACTTTGTACGTCATCGTTCGTATATGAGTCTGAACTTAACGACTACTAAAGCTTATTCAGAATTAAAATTAGTAAAAGAGTAAAAGGTTTATCACTTTTGAGGAAAAACTCGTTTGTAATTAAACATAAGAAGCTAGCGTCTTATCACCTTCAAAAGTTGCATAATGTAAATAATCAACTTTTGCACTAAATTAAGTATTTAAGCTGGGCAACAGAATTCGATACACTATTCGAAACTAGACTGCATCCAAGCATCATTTATTATTTCATAAAGTTACCTGAAGCAGTAAATGTTTAACAAGTAGTTTTGAAGTGCCAGATACTGAATACCATACGAAATTATTTCTCGCAGTGGTCTGCAACATGAGTCATTATACAAGTAGGCGTCATAACAATTTCTGCGCAATTTTGTTCACAAGAAACTCCTTCTTGAGCAGCTGAGAAGACATTAGTGGGAAGTTGACAGGTGGTGTTTTCGTTGTGACGTTATAGTGAGGAAGAGCGCCAAAATTGTGTTCGTGCTCCGCCATTCGCCTTTTGTGCGCCAAGCACAATTTCCGAACGCAGAAGCGAATGGCGGAGCAGGAACACAATTTTGGCGCTCTTCCTCACGATAACAGCACAACGAAAAAACCACCTGTCAACTGTTTGTCAGATATTAACAACAGAAGATTATCATTTTGGCAATGATAATCTTCTGTTGTTAGTAGCAGACAAACTAATCAGCGCATTTACTTTCATTTCAAATTAAAATATCTCTCAGCAGTGTGCTATCATTCCATTATTTCACAAGTATTAATACCCAGCAGAATAATAAACAAGTGCTAAACAAAAAGGCAGACGAATCACTTCGGTGGTCTTCGGATCGCGCGTAATTTGGATGGCGGGCGAAGCAGTTCGGCTGAAAGATCATAGCTGATTCGGCAGTGTCAGAGGAGAAACATGCCTGCCGCGATCTGTGTCAGTTAAGACTTTATTAAAAATTTTTGATTATTTGGACGTGTATTTGATAACAGTGTGATAATTATTATGAAAGGACGCGATTCATTATTTTGCAGAAGAATGGAAATTATTTGTGACTCTAAACTGGAATGTAATTTTGCAGTTTCTCATGTTCTCCTCTATAAAACCGAGTGGCATCCCTTCTAAACAAACTAATTAGAAATTTAATTATATCTAAATATCAGTTCCTCGCTAAGAGTTTATTACAGCGTCAGGTTCACGACCTACGTGCTGTTTTCTGCGCATGGTGCAACACCTATACGAGACTGCAGGTTGGTAAAGATTTATTAGAACTCGCTTGTACTGCAATCGCAGTACAAATGAGACACGTGGCACGTCATCTATGGTAACCCTAGGAGGTATGAAGGAGAGAAATTGTCGAGGGAAGGGGTTTATCATTCGCAAGTATACAGGTTGATCCATTGATCGTGAACGGGCCAAATAACTCACGATATAAGCGTCAAACAAAAAAACTACAAAGAACGAAACTCGTCTCTTGAAGGGCCCGCACGTTCACCGGATCTGACGTCCCCGGATTTCTTTCTGCGGGGAAATTTGAAGGATATTTGCTATCGTGATCCACCGACAACGCCTGACAACATGCGTCAGCGCATTGTCAATGCATGTGCGAACATTACGGAAGGCGAACTACTCGCTGTTGAGAGGAATGTCGTTACACGTATTGCCAAACGCGCCGAGGTTGCCGGACATCATTTTGAGCATTTACTGCATTAATGTGGTATTTACAGGTAATCAGGTTGTAACAGCATGCGTTCACAGAAATGATAAGTTCACAAAGGTACATGAATCACATTGGAACAACCGAAATAAAATGATCAAACGTACCTACGTTCTGTATTTTAATTTAAAAAACCTACCTGTTACCAACTGTTCGTCTAAAATTGTGAGCTATATGTTTGTGACTATTACAGCGCAATCTATCACAAAGCGAAAAAAGTGGTACAAATAAAACATTCATATTTCTTTACGTACTACACTAATATGTAATAAAACATGGAGGTTCCTATTTTATAAAACGCAGTTGATATCCGTTTGACCTATAGCAGCGCCATCTAGAGGGCCAACCATAGCGCCATCTGGTTTCCCCTTTAAAGCTAGACGAGTTTCGTTCTTTGTAGTTTTTTCGTTTGACGCTTATTTCGTGAGATATTTGGCCCGGTCACGATCAATGGACCACCCTGTATATATCACCGTCTCTCTCTCCGTGCATCTCTTTTTCAACTTGCCGTACATGGCATCCCTTGTCGGGAAGATATTTGAAGTCGAAGTGCTTTGGAATTACGAGGCTAGATTTTATTAGCGAGAACTGCGAACTGTAACTGACCAGCGAACTATGTAAGAATAGTGATACGTGTGAACTGTGAATGACCAGAGAAATGCATATGAAAAGTAGACTTTGAACTGTGTTTGTACTTCAGTTGAACTCTAATATCTGATGCCGCAAAATCAAATTTTCCATTATAATGATTGTACTATCGCCAATTCAAAAATAGGAAGTGCTGAAGTGCTACGAGAACAAAAGCTAACGTTGTGTGTGCGGTTCATGGGATTACGTTATAAATCATCACTTCAAGATTCTTCATACGACGAGGCGGTGCAGCGTGAGGGGCAGAAGACAACAGGTGCGGCGGCAGGAGGCAGCGGCCGGTTGCTGTTGGCAGTACACGGCGCGTCTGAAGTGCCAGGCCAGCTTCGGCTCACCGCGACAGCGCAGTTGCAAACAGCGGTGCAGCCCACAGGTACGAGAATCACCGGCAGTACGTCGGGAAAAAAAGTAGCCTAAGTGTTACACTGGCATACAGCAGTCTAAGATTTGTAATTGGAACATTAGTATTAGTAAAATGTCTGGTGAAAGGGAAGTAAGATACGCTCTGAAAAGCAGAGGAGTTCAGGCTCACAGCGGTAAAGACGCTCTACGGGGGCAGATATAAAAAAAACGGTAGTGAAGTCAGATATGGGTTTAGTGATACGTCAAATGTAGTCACAAATAACCAAAGTGAAAACGTAAATTCATACTTTGATAATGAACGCGAATAGCAAATTCAATAAGGAGTAATCACATTGAGAATTCTGAAGTAGCCATGGATAATTTCACTCGAAATGTAGAGTTAACTAATAATGGGGGAAGTGGAAATGTTATTTAGCGGCAAACAACGATAATGTAAACTCAGGATTTGTAGTACCTAGTCAAAATGAAATAATTCATTGGAATGATGATGCCAGACAAAATGACTCTGACGTTGACATTACTAATGAGACAATAATTGAGTTACGTACACTAAGTCATGGTACAGCATCAGCTGACACTTTACCAAATCAGGTTGATAATCAGGATCTGAGGTCTATGCTAAAATTAATTTTGCAAGAACATAAAGTAGTAAGTAAAGCACAAAAAGAAAATAAAGAGGAATTAAGAATGGCAAGAAAAGAGAACGCAGAGGAATTAAGTAAAACACTAGAACAAAATAAGGAGGAATTAAGTAATAAAATAGGTAAGGGGATAGAAGAAGTCAATGTCGGTATAACTCAAATTATCGCTAAGTTCGATACTTTAGGATAAAATGTTACAAATCTTGAAGCTAAAACTCAGGAATGTTGCAAGGGAATAGATCATGAAACAAGAGAATGGGGTAAAAAATTAGAAGTTAGTAAGACAGAAATGAATCAAGAGATTGAGCAAGAAACCAAAAAATTAGATAAGGATTTGCAGGGTCAAAATGGAGTAATACAAACAAAAATCAATGACATTAGTTATGTAAGACGAGAGCAGCCCAAAACTATTAAAACATATAGCCAAAATGACAATGAAATACTTAGTTGTAATATTTCACACGTAGAATCCTCTTGTAAACGCAACACAAGTGCGATTCAGAGCAAATTATGAGAAATATAGCAAAAACTAGGGCGCAAGAAAAAATATAAAATGAAGTTAGATAAAATGTAGAAATTTGGTGTGAACAAAAAAGAAAGGAGGGTGTGGTTCATGTAAGCGAGGTAGCAAATTACGCTAATGCGTATAAATTCCGTAATTTCTCTAGTAATGGAACTATACACCCAGTGGCCTTTATTCGACAGTTTGAGGGCATCTTTCCTGAAAACATTACTGAAATAAAGAATTTGTTCAAACATTCTAGAACCAAGACTGGTCTTGCAGCACATAAAACAGAGGTAGAGGTGAAGTATTTGTGGACAAAATGTTTGATGGCGAAAAAGTCATTATACCTCAAACGGATAGAAGTAAGGTACTAGAAGGTCCCGCACTGAAGTTCAATGGCGTCAAGATGTCAATAAAAATAGTGTGACGGCCAGCTTCTGTCAGAGGCCTCTAGCAGAAAATGGTCAAATGTATACTGCATTCGTCTATGGGAGAAGAAAGTTATCAGTTCAGTTTGAAGAAGCATCGGGCTAGAGTACGTGGGTGAATTTGATAAAGTTGTGATTGAAGTGCTCATTCTACCAGGGAAATACTGCCATAACAATTATTACATGAAATGTCAATCAGTGACGTAAAAAATATTATGAATACTAACCTCATGGGGCGATAACGCTCTTTGTCTTGCGAGATAATTGACGATTACCAGGTGCCCCATTTAACTGACAGCATATTTCATTTGCTTTTCCTGCCTTTAGTTCTTCCCCTTCTTTCGCTCAAAACTTTACCTATCTTTTTTAACATTCTTCACTATCAAGGTTAAGATGTGCAAATTGTCTTATATTGAATGAGACAACAAAGAAACAAGCTATGACAAAAACAAAGTAACCCAGATGTATAAACATCTGCACAACTCGGGAGAAAAACAGACATTGACGGAATGTATGTAGACACGTCAGAATATACGAAGTATAGGATTACAGATGCACCAGCAAGAGAACACAGTTTATAGTTACAACAAGACACCAGTACCATGTTAATGCACATAACAAAAAACATATGAGGTATATAGTGGAACAAATTTTTAGTATTTATAACAACGATAAACAAACCTTTACGTCTGATAATACTTTAAGAATAGAAAAGCAAGCTGAGGGCTACGTAACACACATGAAATAACGCATACAAATGGGCTGAAGTCTGCAGAAGAAGTGGACAACGCTAAACCAGGTAAGTGAATACGGCAATGTACAATAGAAGCAATTCTGGTGGCAAAAATAACGGAAATAACTAAATTTTGTCTTGAGATGATGTACAGTTTGTGTCAAATAGACATATCGTTACTCTTTAGTATGGGTTGAATCGGCTAAGTGGTTCCCGCGGTAATGAATTATGATACAGTAGTAGGCTAGGAATTGTCCTGCCAAAGAGGTTTTTGGTAAATGGAGAGTTACGGTCATTAGGCAACAGAAAAGTCGGTCAAGTATGTACATAGAGATAGAAAGGTGAAGTGCTATTATGAGACGACGGGAAAGTCGCACAGCCATTAGTGAAGAGTGATGGAGGAAAGGCAAAAGGTAACGTGTAAGTCGGCCATCAAGTAGTAGTTATGGGTGAAGTGGTTACCGCGAATTATTTTGTGAAGTACAAGGGAGCAGACATATTGTTGACATTGGACGCAACACCAAGATGGAAATCTCAGAAGACATAAACGTAGTAAATAAGGTTTAAATAGAAGGCTACGTAATTTGAAGGAGAAAGAGTAATGCACGCACTGGTTTTAAATATGAAAGGAAGATAGAATAAATGTCTAGCCTAGAATAAAATAATTAGGCCCTACATATTACTGCTCGTACATGAGAGTCAGTAGGAAATACATAATTATTACATGAATAGAGTTCCAGTAGTGCTTTTTGTTGCAACAATGACACTCAAGTATAAAAGCAATTGTAAGCACCCGTAGGTAAAATTCAAAGAGCACAGCAGGTGGTCAGCAGTAACATATGCTGCGAGCAAGCACAGAGCTCTTAACGAGTGCGAAGGGTAATGCCCCAACAGTATGTATCTGCAGCTGTGATCAGAACAAAAATATTGATCAACTACTGTCGTAGTACGATGTAAATAGTCTTATTATTTATAAACACCCAAAATAAAAACAAAACATTAGGTATTATGTATTTATATTGTAATGTTACATAAAACATGTTTACTTATAGTTTGTTCAAAATTATTAGGAGACTGATTTAAGACATTTTGTATTGCTTCATGGAATTGTACTGGAGCTGTATGCTGAGGTTGGAGAAGACCACATCATAGACAACAATAGAATCATCAATATGGGTTGCTGTTGTGGACTGCTTGCATATGTTTTGGCAACAGGTGTGAGTTTAGGAAGTTCCTCCGTCTCCATGTATTTGTGAAATGTGTAGACCTTTTGTTTGTTTTATTTGTAACCGTGTGAAGTAGACGTCTTTATGTCGCTTCCAAATCTAAACAACTGTAGACCGGCATGGTGCTGACGTAGTAGTGAGGAAAAGTGCAAAATGTAGAGAATGTTTCATCGAACTGTAAGGATGGAAATGCGCAGATGGTAGTGGTATAGTAGTTGGGCAGTTTAAAGAATGGCAGTGTGCTGAAAATGAATATCAGTTTAACTTCTTGTGAGAAATACTATGTTGAATTTGATGGGCAGCAGCGCTAAAGTAGTTTAACAGCAGTATAAAATTTAGAGATTGAAACTTGGGTAGGAGAAAGCGGACTGCGTGGAGTATTCTAGCAGAAAAGGTAGATTTTACGTTAACAAAATACTACCAACAATACAAAGGTGCAGAATAACACTACTCTGAAAATCTTTAGTATTAAAAGAATGATGTAATCAGTAGAGAAACTGTAACTAAAGATTAATGGTTTGTATACGAATCTGTTGAGGTAAAAATTAGTTTTTTGTAATCACAAAATAATAAGTCTGTGACTCTATAAATTATAACTGAGTAATTTATAATCTGAGAATGAAAAAATGTGAAGTAGATTCAGTTTTTGAAAAACAGTAACAAATCATAAGTATAGTGGAATGGTATGGCTCTTGAGACATACTAGCTGAATAATTTATTAAAATAATGAGTAAAAAATTTGCTTATTTCCAAAATTCCAAAATTGTTTGTTGGCTGTGGGACCATCACAGTTCTTGGAAATCTCAGAAGGAGGGGTATGTGTAATATATCTGGCTTTAAAGCCATCAAATTCTTCTCAGAACAGTTGAGAAGGCAGCAGTGGGAAGATGACGTAAAGTGATGTGAGATACCGATGACAGATTGTTTGTTCGGTGCGAGTATCTTGAGAAAGACCGCCAAAATTGTACTCCCTCTCCGCGATCCGTTGCTGCGTTCCGAAGCTGCGCGCGAAAATGATAATCTCCAGTTATTAATATTAGACAAACTAAACAGCGTATTTACTTGCCTTTCAAATTAAAACATCTCTCAGTAGCGTGCTATCATTCCATTACCTCACAAGTATTAATAACCAGCAGAATAATAAACAACTGTAAAGGGAGACGAAGCACTTCGGTGATCTTCGGATCGCGCCTAACTTGGATGGCGGGCGAAGTGATTCGGTGGTCAAACATGTCTGCCGCGGTCGGTGTCAGTGAAGACTTCATTAACAATTTCTGGTTATTTGTATATGTAGCTGACAACAGTGTGATAATAATTACGGAAAAAAACGAGTCAGTATTTTCTGGATAATGGAAAGGTGTCGATATATCAATAACAGACATTAGAGAGGCGTAGCGTCCAAGAAGGGTGCGGATATGTGGAAAGAATGGATGCTAGTCGATGGCCTAAGGAAGTGTGACAGGATCTGATGAGGTCGGAAACGGGAACAGTTAAACAATGGCATGCTATTTATAGGTGTTACTGCATAGTGTGAGAGAGTGAGAGAGAGAGAGAGAGAGAGAGAGGGTATATACGAGGTGTATGTGCGCGCTCGTGTGTGTGTGTGTGTGTGTGTGTGTGTGTGCGCGTGTGCGGGCTGCAATTACCTCTGACAGACAGAAAGTGAATCAAGCGTTTTGGTAGAAAATGTAATTTAGTGGCGGACAACTGCGTTTCCGATGCTTACTAACGTAATCTTTCGTGCAATTTATACAGAAAGAGGTTATTTGGAGTAGGTTGTACTGCGATGGTCAATCTAGTACTTTATGACACAGGATAAAAAGAATGTCAGTATTTTATCCCTCCCTCCTCCCACCACCTACAGGGAGTACATTAATGATCAAATAGGCTATATTTATACTCCATACTTTCACCTCCATTACTGATTAAGTTACTGTTACTATCGTTTAATGTGTACGCTGTTTCTATTAAAGCCTGACAATGAGCGAACCAATAACATAGAATACACAGTGGCTGGTAGCCGATGCAAATAAACATTTCGCAACAGTCGTAGTATCTGTGTTTACAATTAGCCACCACGGCCACAACTAACAAACAGGACTTCCGTTCAAGCAAGACTTTCCGATCCAGCGCATCTATAAGGATGTAGCAAAACGGCAAAACCGCCAGCATTTAGAACGCCAGCACGTCTATTTGCGACCAGGGTTTGGAGAAATATTTATCAGTTTCGGATTTTGATTAGGACAGAGGGTTCATTTGCTTTTTTTAATGAGACCCTGTAGAGAGCTACGCCTTGAGTAGATGATCCTGGCTGTTGGCGCCGAAATAGTCGGCACGCGGCGGATTTTCCTGTTTCGTCTCTGCAGCTTGCATCTTATGGATGCACGCGTAAAGGTAAAGGAGACAGATACAAGGTCACTGTCCCGGTCGGAACCTGCAAACCTCCATTGAGGGTTAGAGATTTCCCATTGGTACCTGTTACTCTCGCCTTGCCATTAACATTATTGCGAGAAGTCCTGGCAGAAAGCAGCAGTCAGCAGATAGAGGCTATAACTAGGAGAAGGCAACGATCAACGAGCTCCCGTGACCTGACTGGCTGAAAGACAATGATTTCTAGAGATGCCGGAGCTGCAAACTAGGGGTTTTGAGGACAGTTCCCTTGAGTGTAGGATGCAATTCGTGGACGCTCTGGGATAAATGAGCTTTTAGTAGTGCGTTATTTCTGATATTGGAACAAAGTGACCCTCATATTCTTGAAACACGGAAAGTTTAAGCGTAAGGTTCTAAGCAATTCTGCAAGCTCTTAAGGCGAGCACTGTGTTTTGTTTTGTTTTTTTAGTGTATACGTGATTGGTAGGCAGACACCTCGTGTTAAGAGGTGGATATGATGAGATTTAGGTGAAGCCAGAAGTCTTTTATTGTCATTGGAATTTAAAGAGTTTTGATCATGGTGTGACTTCCGATATATGTATCTTTGAACTTATTCTCACTTGTTCTTTTTGTTGTTGTAGTAACAATCTTAATCTTGTCTTTGGGGTCAAATCGAAGTTGGTAATCTTTATCAAGACGTTTCTATGAGTGCAGAAACGTCAGTAATTGGAATGGGTCTGCCGGTTAACATTTCGTTCTTAACCAGTGATACAATTAGTCACGTAACACGTCTGGAGCGACTCATGTTGCCAAGAGAGAGAGAGAGAGAGAGAGCACTTCAACCGCGGACTCGTGACGTCCGGCATCTCAGCGAACGAGGCAACAGATCTCTTCGCTGGGTCTCACGGAATACCGGCGCGAACAGTGGAAAACAAATACTGGAGTATTCCTTTTTTACTGACATCTCGACCTCTCACAGCCACCGCTATTAAATCGATATTCAATACACTGAAGAGCCAAAGAAACTGATAAACCTGCCTAATATCGTATAGGGCTCCGGCGAGGACTCAAAAGTGAAGCAACATGACGAGACATGGACTCAACTAATGTCTGAAGTAGTGTTGGAGGAAACTGACACGATAAATTCTGCAGGGCTGTCCATAAATCCGTAAGTATGCGAGAGGGTGGAGATCTCTTCTGAACAGCACGTTGCAAGGCATCCCAGATATGCTCAATAATGTTAATGTCTGGGGAGTTTACTGGCCAGCGGAAGTGTTTAAACTCAGAATAGTGTTCCCAGAGCCACTCCGTAGAAATTCTGGATGTGTGGAGTGTCGCAAGTCCATCGGAATTCATAATGGACATGAATGGATGCACGTGATCAGACAGGATGTTTACGTACGTGTCACCTGTCACAGTCGTATCTAGACTTATCAGGAGTCCCATATCACTCTAACTGGACACGCCCCTCACCAATATAGAGCCTCCACCAGCTTGAACAGTCCCCCGCTGACAAGTAGGGTCCATGGATTCATGAGGTCGTCTCCATGCTGTACAAGTTCATTTGCTCGATACAATTTGAAACGAGACTCGTCCGACCAAACAACATGTTTTCAGTCATCAATAGTCCAATGTCGGTGCTGACGGGCCCAGGCAAAGCGTAGAGCTTTGTGCCGTGCAGTATCAAGCGTACACGATTGGCCCTTCGACTCCGAAAGCCCATATCGATGATGTTTCGTTGAATAGCTCGCACGCTGACACTTGTTGGTAGCACAGTATTGAAATCCGCAGAAATTTGCGGAAGGGTCACGTTGAACGATTCTCTTCAGTCGTCGTTGGTCCCGTTCTTGTAGGGTCTTTTTCCGGCCGCAGCGATTTCAGAGATCAGATGTTTTACCGGATTTCTGATATTCACGGCACACTCGTGAAATGGTGGTACGGGAAAATTCCCACTCCATCGCTTACTCGGAGATGCTAAATCCCATCCCTCGTGCGCCACTGTAACATGTTGAAACTCACTTACATCTTGATAACCTGTCATTGTAGCAGCAGTAACCGATCTAACAACTGCGCCAGACATTTGTTGTCTTATACAGGTGTTGCCGACCGCAGAGCCGTAATCTGCCTGTTTACTTATGTCTTTATTTGAACAGCATGCCTATACCAGTTTCTTTGGCGCTGCAGTGTAGTACACTTCAGACAGAAAATGGGTTCACAATTCGTTCCCAATTCCACATGACAGTCGCGGCCTCTCTGTAACAAGACGTCACGGATTAAATCCAAGAGACAGAGAGCACACCTGTGAATATCGGTCGCATAATCTAAGGAGGATACATTTCATAAAACAGGAATCCTCAACTCGACTAGTCTCCTGAAAATGTAGTAGCTTTTGCGAAAGTAAATGCTAGACGCATTCAATAAGAATGGGCCATTTCCAGAATGAGATTTTCACTCTGCAGTGGAGTGTGCGCTGATATGAAACTTCCTGGCAGATTAAAACTGTGTGCCTGACTGAGACCGAGTTAGAGTCTCGGTAGGGCACACAGTTTTAATCTGCCAGGAAGTTTCAATGGGCCATTTGCTTACATTCAAATCCTAGCAGCTCAGGAATAAGTTGCACTAACACAGGACCATCTGTTGAAGTCGCTGTCTTGATTCAATAGTCGTTTGTCTGTGGGTGAAAGCAAACAGCAGAAGCTTCGAAAAGATTCCTCTCCACACCCGGGAAATGTGTGCTATAATGAAATTTTTGTGTGCAAAATAATCTACAACTGCTCAAGTTATTCAGGGGCGGTGCTTATTTAGGACGCCTATAGTAATGGATGAGGGAAAGGTTAGAAAATGGTGACTAGACTTAAGAAATGGAAGAGCATTATCAAGCGCGTAGTGGCAACCCCGTTACCGGACATGAAGTTGAGCAACGAGTAGTCTAAAAACTGCATTCTGATTGACCATTGCCGCTGTGATTGATAAGTTTTTCTCTTGTTGAACGCACCCACATTTAGATGACTGTCACGGAAAAGCCCCGATATCGCAAAGTGATTGGAAAAATGCGTACCGACAAAAACAAAGAGCAAGAAAAATTAAGCAGAGAAATGTTTTTAAACTTCGATCGACAACATGGAAATGATTTATTTTCTCATATTTTTAGGGACGATGAATCGTGGATGTCCTACACGAAATTAGAATCAGAAACGACAGTTAATGCAGTGCCAAAATTCAAATTCAGAAAACCGAACTGACAAACAGTGGCTATCGCTTACGGGACGAAAAAGGTGTTCTTTCGATTAATTTCACGGAACATGGCTGGGGTGAAGTGTACTGTAAAACACTCAAGAAACTGAGGCGTGCCAAACAAACTCGACAGCGAGGGAAACTGTTACCCGCGGATAGTCCTTCATGAGGACACTCGGCCACACACTGCTGTCCGCACCAAAGGCAAGATTCAACATTTCCACTGGGAACAATTACGACAGCTACCTCTTCCATTTGAAACAGTAGTTTGATAGACAACTTTTCGACAATGGCGCGGAACCTAAGACTGTTTTTGAAATTTGTTGCATTTCAAGATGGAGTCAGCTGAGACGTTCGTAGGTAGTGTACCGGTACGAAAAATGGTTATACGCGCACGGCGATTACATGGAAAAGTGAAACAGATTTGCAGGAAATTAAAAACAGGATATTTTGCAAGAAATACATAGTAAACCTGTCCGCGAATCACAACGCCTCTTTTGTTAGTGTGGTTATTTCCTGTGGGACCAAACTGCTAAGGTCATCGGTCCCTAGGCTTACACACTACTTAATCTAACTTAAAATAACTTACTCTAAGGACAACACCCACACCGACGCCCGAGGGACGACTCGAACCTGCACTGGAAGCGCTGCGCGAACCGTGGCAAGGGGCCTCAAAATGGTTCAGATGGCCCTGGGCACTATGTGACTTAACATCTGAGGTCATCAGTCCCCTAGACTTAGAACCACGTAAACCTAACTAACCTAAGGACATCACACACATCCATTCTCGAGGCAGGATTGGAACCTGCGACCGTAGTAGCAGCGCGATTCCGGACTGAAGCGCGTAGAACCGCTCGGCCACCGTGGCTAAGGGGCCTCAGACCTGGCGGGTACACCGCGAGGCTTTTGATAGTGAAACGTCTGCCACTAGAGCTCTTTGAGCACCTCCGTAGCATTCTCTCGCCGACTAAAAGAATCAGTTCCGAAACGTGCCGCTGTTCGCTAGTCTTCTCTCTCTCTTCTATCAGTCCTACCTGGTAAGAGTCTCAGACTGATGAACAATACCGGGGAATCGGTCGAACAAGTGCCTTTCAAGCTGCTTCTTTTGTGGATGAGTTAGAGTGCTTTAAGATTCCTACTATCAAACTTCGTCTAGCATTTGCTTTTCCTGCTGTTTATTTTATGTAGTTTCCAAGTTCCTCATTCAACTGGTGGCTCACTACTCTACGTCACTGAAGTGGAGCTCGGTCTTATTGGATTACGAAGTTTGGGATAACAGTTCTCAGTTTGGGAAGCAACCAGTCTTGCACAATGTGTAGGTCACAGTTTTCAAAGGAAAAAGAGTAGGGCCCTTAAACTTTGCTACGTGAAATAGCACAGAAGACATTCTGAAGACATTCAGCTCTGGAGAATATCTTTCAGTCTCCACTGCATCATTGGGATTTCCCGTGTCCCATAGGCGGACATTGTGACGATTCACTTGATCGTTTATGTAGAATGCCACCTCAACACCGAAGATGAGTCGGAGTGTATAATCGTCATCTTCCGTTGGTTGGCCGTAAACGTTGCAGCAGCTGTATGCAGTATACTTTTTGCGCTATAGCTTGCGCAGAATCTTCCACACAGTTCAATGTGGAAGGCCCAAATCGAGAATTGCACAATGTGTAGATTTCTTTGGGCTACGAAGGAACGTATCTTTGACGTACTCTGCTGTTTCAACCGCAACACCTCATCGTCCGGACTTTTCCATTTACACAGGCAACCTGTGTTCTTGAAGTGTCATTTGCTTTGCTCAGAGGAGAATTGTTTGGAGGGTTAGTGGCTGCATGCTGTACTGTCTTCGGAATGCACACTGCACCGTAGTGTCGGATTCACTCTTCTCAGTTGCAAGACACAAAATGCTTTCTGTCGATTAGTCGCCATTTTGCAAACTGCTGTCACCTTGCTGCCTGGAGAACCACTGTGAAATCTGCAACGATGCAAACAATACTTTAAATTACTATCTATTCATTGGTTTTTAGTACGCAAGGGTGGGCATTACACAAGGTCCAGTCACATTAATGTGACTACTGCTTACTTTCGGCGTCAAAGTGAGATAACCACTCAAAGGCGGCAGGCGGAAGAACTAGGAGTATATATCGTGTTTTGGGGGACGCGGACAATAGTGCAGTTGTTGTTGTAAAGCGGAAGCTGAGCAATTTACCTGAAGTCCAAAAAGGAATGAAAACATTTCACAAACGGCTAAGTCAGTGAAGTATTCGTCTGCCGCCGTGGTTAAAGTATACAGTGCATGGTGAAATGGACGCCATCCAAAAGCGCCGAAGCGGAGTGTGCGCTGATATGAAACTTCCTGGAAGATTAAAACTGTGTGGTGGACCGAGACTCGAACTCGGGACCTTTGCCTTCCGTAGCCAAGTGCTCTACCACTTTTTTTATATTTTTTTATTGTTTTGGAACTAAAAAAAAGAACCAAGTGCCACCGCCACTTTTCATGCTATAACAAAAAAAAATCTCGTCCGCTTCAGGCGTTGGCTCCTGACTAAACCTACCCCAGAGAGCTGCCTATATACCAGGGCAAATATAGGAAATCAAGGTTAGGGCTATCCTTACAAACAAAACAAAATCTTCCTTTTTCTGAATTTTATTTTTATTGTTGTTATGGTATTATTATTTTTTTGTTTTTGTTTAGTTTTGTTGTGTAATTGATCAGAGGCCTTCTGCGCCCCGCTGGTAATATGTTGAGTCACGTCTTCTCGAAATTGATGTGTCCTGTTCAATTGTTCAGAAATGTTCATTGGTTCAAACAGGAAACGTTCTTCTCTCTTGGCTTAACACATTCCAGCTGCGAGGCGGGTCGTGGAAAGCACTCCCAAGGAAGTTCGAGAAAAATTGTCTGTATTTTGGGTGACGGACAACGACATAATGACGGTCATTGAGGCATGTCCAAAAATCGAGTACAGAGTCTACAGTTTGTCCAAATAGGTAGTGAATGGCATGTCCGCGAATCCAATTCACAGCATTGATCTTTGTCCGAGGAAAATATTCACGATCCGGGAATAATAATGAAAGGGGAGTAATCCGATCCGGAATGTCCCGCGTTAGAAAAGCGACAATAAGACGAATCAAGTGCCAAACCTCCGCCGCCAGCCCGCAAACAAACCGATGTTCATCATTGTCTGGCACGCCACACGTGGAACAGAGAGGTGATTGGGCGAGGTGGATACGATGAAGGCGAGATTGATTGATTTGCTTACCATTGACAGTTAGGTACCAGACAGATTGAACATTCGTGTCAAGGTAACGGGCGAAAACCGCGCGCCATACATGACGCCAGTCAACCTGGGGGAACTTTTGTCTTGAGTAAAAGCTGTCTTGGTAAGATGAGGCGTAGATAACTGAGTTCAAGAAAGAAGTATCGTATATAATGGAACTGTCCCGGAACGTCCGAGATCATCACTGAGGCTGACAGTGAGACCGGCGTATATGCCGACAGGAGGAGACCAGTGAGGCTCGTTGGGCATCGTGTCCATACCGTCATCTGGGAGCTGACAAATAGGGCGCGAGCTCTATCCGGCACGTGAAACAGACCTATCCCACCTCGTTCACGGGGAAGAGTAAGGGTTGCATAGTTAACTTTGAACAACAGCCCAGAGCTGACGAAAGATGCCATCGCTGCCAACATACGACGTGCCACAGTAAGCAGGAAAGGTAGAACTTGTGCTACATGGGGAACTCGGGATGCGATATAGATATTGACATAGCGAGCTCGTTGGAGAATATCTAGGGATCGAAGGCGATGGTCCATAAGACCTGCTCTGATCATTAAAAGGAGGCGTCGGCAGTTGAAGGCGGCTGAACGCCTGAGATCAGATGAAAAGTCTATTCCCAAACATCGAATGGTATCAACGGTGGTGAGAGGTGTAACACACTCCACAGGGAGTCCAGTGCCAATGAACATAACTTGTGACTTACGTACGTTTAAAGAGCTACCCGACGCCTCACAATAAGTCGCTACCCACGTCAAAACACCACTGAGCTACCCAAGCACGAGTCACGACCCGTCCTCACAGTGCAGTTTTAGTCTGCCAGGAAGTTTCATATCAGCCCACACTCCGCTGCAAAGTGAAAATCTCATTCTACAAATATACACTGTTCAGTCACATTAATACACTACTGGCCATTAAAATTGCTACAGCAGGAAGAAATGCAGATGAAAAACTGGTATTCATTGGACAAATATATTCTACTAGAACTGACATGTGATTACATTTTCATGCAATTTGGGAGGATAGATCATGAGAAACCAGTACCCAGAACAACCACCTCTGGCCGTAATAGCGGCCTTGATACGCCTGGGCATTGAGTCAAACAGAGCTTGCATGGCGTGTACAGGTACAGCTGACTATGCAGCTTCAACACGATACCACAGTTCATCAAGAGTAGTGACCGGCGTATTGTGAGGAGCCAGTTGCTCTGCCACCTTGACCACACGTTTTCAATTGCTGAGAGACTTCGAGAATGTGCTGGCCAGGGCAGCAGTCGAACATTTTCTGTATCCAGAAAGACCCGTACAGAACCTGCAACATGCGGTCTTGCATTACCCTGCTGAAATGTAGGGCTTCGCAGGGATCGAATGAAGGGTAGAGCCATGGGGCGTAACACATCTGAAATGTGACGTCCGCTGTTCAAAGTGCCGTCAATGCGAACAAGAGGTGACCGAGACGAGTAACCAATGGCACCCCATACTATCACACCGGGTAATGCTCCAGTATGGCGATGACGAATACACGTTTCCAAAAAAAAAAAATGGTTCAAATGGCTCTGAGCACTATGGGATTTAACATCAGTCCCCTAGAACTTAGAACTACTTAAACCTAACTAACCTAAGGACATCACATACATCCATGCCCGAGGCAGGATTCGAGCCTGCGACCGTAGAGGTCGCGCGGTTCCAGACTGAGGCGCCAGAACCGCTCGGCCACCAGGGCCGGCTACACGCTTCCAATGTGTGTTCACCGCGATGTCGCCAAACACGGATGCGACCATAGTGATGCTGGAAACAGAACCTGGATTCACCCGAAAAAACGACGTTTTGCCATTCGTGCATCCAGGTTCGTCGTAGAGAAAATCATCGCAGACGCACCTGTTTGTGATGCAGCGTCAAGGGTAACCACAGCCATAGTCTCCTATCTGACAGTCCATGCTGCTGCAAACGTCGTGGAACTGTTCGTGCAAAAGGTTGTTGTCTAGCAAACGCCCCCATCTGTTGACTCAGGGATCGAGACGGGGCTGCACGATCCGTTACAGCCATGAGGGTAAGATGCCTGTCATATCGACTGCTAGTCATACGAGGCCGTTGGGATCCAGCACGGCATTCCGTTTTACCCTCCTGAACCCACCGATTCCATATTCTGCTAACATTCATTGGATCTCGACCAACGCGAGCAGCAATGTCGCCATACGATTAACCGCAATCGCGATAGGCTACAATTCGACCTCTGTCAAAGTCGGAAACGTGATGTTACGCATTTCTCCTGCTTTCACGAGGCATCAGAACATCGTTTCACCAGACAACGCCGGTCAACTGCTGTTTATGTATGATAAATCGGTTGGCAACTTTCCTCATGGCAGCACGTTGTAGGTGTCGCCAGCGGCGCAAACCATATGGCTCAAATGGCTCTGAGTACTATGGGACTCTACTGCTGAGGTCATAAGTCCCCTAGAACTTAGAACTACTTAAACCTAACCAACCTAAGGACATCACACATATCCATGCCCGATGCAGGATTCGAACCTGCGACCGTAGCGGTCTTGCGGTTCCAGACTGTAGCGCCTAGAATCGCTTGGCCACTCCGGCCGGCGCAAACCTTATGTGAATGCTCTGAAAGGCTAATCATTTTGATATCACAGCATCTTCTTCCTGTCGGTTAAATTTCGAGTGGTGTAGCAATTTTAATGCTCAGTAGTGTATAACAATCTGTCAAAAGGCTGAATAGCCTTCTCTTGAAGCACGGACTACTGCGAGACATTGAAGAAGAGAATGTTTGAGGTTCTGGAAGGTACTTGGAAGGACGGGTCGTGAGTCGTGCTTGGGTAGCTCAGTGGTAGAGCACTTGTACGTGAAATTCAAAGGTCCTGAGATCGAGTCTCGGTCAGGCACACAGTTTTAGTGTACATCTGTAGCTGTAGGACGTGCAAACCCGATGCTTCATTTGTAAACATGCTGTATAATGAGCAAACGACGTTTGCTTTTCGACAGCTCCTTGTAGCTGTATTCATTAGCGACATTGTTCACAGAGAGCACTCGTTGCAGAGTGCAGGTTCGTCCCACTTTGCGATTGCCTTATTAGGAGGGCACGTAAGTGCCACAACCTCGGGGCCGAGATTGGCAGCCAGCAGCTGTGAGAGCGCATCTGCACAGGCTACGCTTCATTAGTGGCTACCGTTAGGCTATCCAGGCTGCCGGACGCCGCTGAAACTGACCGGGCCGAGGGGCCTCGGGTAATAATTAACGTTGCTCGGGCAGACGGCAGCAGCGCGTACAAACAAGCGAGCCCCGGCGGCGGGTCGCGGGTCGCGGCCAGCAGGTCGCCGTGAGCCAGAGATGGCCGCGGCGGTCATTAGCGGCGCTTCCCAGAAGCGAGCACACTGATTGCTATGAGCAGCCGACGCACCGACCAGACACGCACGCGCGCCTACAGTCGGGGGGCGCCGTGTGTCAATTAGCAGGCGTTTCGCCGCCCGCGCTGGCACCACGCGCGCGTCATAGCAGCGTCACCGGCGCGATAATCTGACATCGGCAGTGCCAGTAACGACCGTGCGAGCAATGACACTCGCAGAGAGCTGCGTGGGCTCGCTCCGCCCGTAGGCCAGAGCTCATTCCACAGCAACCGTCACGCGTGGGGTTCAAACAGGCCGCTTTCCAAACACTGTGCTCGTAGTCCCAGTTTGTATCCACCGGACTGCCTCCTGCACTACAGGTCATTAAAACTGCAACCACCAGCACACTCGCTGTGTGATCTGCTCTCGCTCCCTCAGTGCCCTTCAGAGTCTAGATCAGGCTCATCCAAGAATTGTGCCCGGCGGCATTGTAGTTTACGCCCCGTCCGCGACCGTGTGTCGCTAGTGTCGGCATAAGAGTGAGAGAGAGAGAGAGAGAGAGAGAGAGAGAGAGAGAGAGAGAGAGAGAGAGAGAGAGAGAGCGGGAGAGAGCTGCGGAACGAGTGTGAGAGCGAACAGCACTGCTCTGTCCTGGACTGTTCCCCGGTCAGATCTAACGTAAACAAAATATTCTATTTTAGAATTACTGTTAGTAATTACGAGCAAGTATTTTTTGTTATACTTCATGCTACAGTTTTTTGTATCCCTTTTCAGAGTTTAGAAATCGGATCCTTATTTTTCTGTTTTGTACGTAATAATTTGAAAACTTATTAAAATATAATTAAGGTTATAAAGCTCTTTAATTCTTACAGTCAACATTGTTAAAGAAGATAATTAACATTTTACACGTTTCTCTTCTTCGGGGAAACGATTTTGTCTAGGCTAGGTACAATATTCCGTGAGACTGCTAACCTCAAAGAATTGATCAAATTTTTATCGCCAAGGAATGAAGGGTTCTTAGTTTTAGCAAAGCTTTAAAAGCTCGACCTAGCTACATGTATGATAAGTAATCTGAACTAAACAAGAGTAATGACTTTTAGTAATTTCAGTACTGTTGTTTAAAAGACTGTTTGCTAGTTGCAGAACTTTTACCAGATTTAACGCTACTGTTATCTCGAGGTGGCAGCACTTTTCTTTAAGCAAAATGAACAGTTTTGTCACACAATACCACACGTACACAACACTAACGTATTTTCCTGTCGAAATATTTCATAAAACTAGTTACGAATTACCAGGTATAATACAACAACTGATAAGAATTTATATCACGTAAGATGGTGTTTGCATTCATAGATGTTCGATATGTTCACAGTGTAACTGGAATTTATTACCCCAGAGGGGGTCCTCGGCCACTAGTGCACAATTGTTATTGCAATTATAACAAACAACCTTTAAGTCTATATAGAAAATCAATTTAAAACTGCCGGTGCAATATTTCACCAAGATGGCGGCTAACATAAGGCGATCACCTGTCGATTCTGCATCAAGCTGTATTTTACTTGTAATTAATAATAGATATTAAATCTTTTCTCACCTTCACTATATGCATTAACAATCGAAAATAATTTTCAATGGTTTTTGACACATTAATATTCACTATTTACCAATTAACTGCTCTATAGCTCAATAGCGCTACTGGCTGCTCTCTTTGGTAGCTGAGCCGAAAACTTAACATTTATATTGGACGAGAATTACAATGAAATAAAACCCCAAACAAAGAAAATTCACTTCAACAACACATAATCTCTATTTTCAAATATCAGTTAACAACATAACAATACTTTAGTTTTTTTTACTGACCTATATATGAAGTCTTCACGGGTTGTCAGCCGAGTAGCGTCGTCGTCTGGTAGCAACGTTTCGATGGAACGCGTCTCCATCACCTTCGCCTGAAGATTCCATGGAAACGTTGCTACGAGACGACGACGCTACTCAGCTGACAACCCGTGAAGACTTCATATATGAAATAAGGCGAGAAAGCCTGCACTCACATATTTTACTGACCTGTCTTCAAACAAGAAGAAGAGATTTTTTTCTACAAAAATCATAGATAAAGAAAGATTGAGATTTTCATTATCTTTTTACATGGGTATTGTCTGAGATATAATTTTTTAGAAAATATTAAATTATGTCGTTGACAATAATTATTTATTACTATATTAACGATGAAGTCCCTTTTATCCGTATCACGAGAATACGGTCAAAGTTCAGTTACATTCGACATACAATGCTGTCGTGAATATTATTTTGAATTAAATACAGGCGTGGATATTACAATTTGTAACTCCCTTCATGGTGTAATTTTCACAAAAGTTAGCGTAAACTGGCAGTCATTAACGTGACTTCGTTCACGACGCCTCGTTCGCATCTTCCTACTAATCTGTAAAGGCGGGTGAGGGTACGATAGTTTCGGATACCGACTGACCCCAAACAGAAGAAGAGCCTTGGCTAGAGTTGCGACAGATTCAGTGGAAACTTCAACAGAGACTTGTTTTTAACAGATCAATAAATGATCAATTCAGCCGTGCCTATAGATTTTGAGTGTTGTGCTGACACACGTCTGAAGCATGTGCTACCACTGATGTCACTCTCAGAGAAAGGGCTCTTCGCCAGAACTGCGACGATCAAGGTAATGAATACAAAAAATATTAACAAAAATAAGACAGGGAACAGTAAGAAAGTCGATCATCTGTGGTAATTTAAAAGTATTATGGACTAGGATGGGACGTGTGTTTTACGAAAGTAGTGTGTAACTAATGCAGTACTCACGGACCACGTCAGAGCTTCATTCCACAGAGAGTTTTGCCGAATTCATAACTAAGAAATGACTCGGTCCTCGTTGCGTATCAGTAAAGAGCATGTATGGAAACCAAGAGTTTGTGTCATCGAATCTCAGTCGGACCACGGACTTTTCAGTTCACCCCTTTAATTTAGCCTTTACCTTTCAACCTCAGAAATGACACATGGTTCGCATTCCTCGTTAAGCTATAGGTCGTGTTTCTCCTGTTGGATAAATGGGGTAGGTTAGGAACCCGCAAGTCGACCAAGTGGCGTCCGCTTGAAAACGTGCACCAAATCATTCAGCCACAGTAAATTATGTTTTTATTACAGAGGAAAATGAACGTAACCAAACGAACACTGAACCATGAACTTTCTCCTGGCCTCCCTGAAGCAATCAAGGATTTTGGGGTCGCTCAAAACAGAATTTTAGAGTCACCCTTTTCATCTACATCTACATCTACTTTACTATTCTGGTATTCACAAGTGCCTGGCAGAGGGTTCAATGAACCACCTTCAAGCTGTCTCTCTACCGTTCCACTCTCGAACGGCACAAGGGAAAAACGAGCACTTAAATTTATCTGTGCGAGCCCTGATTTCTCTTATTTTATCGTGATGATCATTTCTCCCTATGTAGGTGGGTGCCAACAGAATGTATTCGCAATCGGAGGAGAAAACTGGTGATTGAAATTTCGTGACAAGATCCTGTCGCAACGAAAACCGCCTTGGTTTTAATGAACCACTCCAATTCACGTATCATGTCTGTGACACTATCTCCTCTATTTCACGTTAATACAAAACGAGCTGCCCTTCTTTGTACTTTTTCGATGTCATTGGTCAGTCCCACCTGATGAGGATCCCACATCGCACAGCAATACTCCAGAATATGGCGGACACGCGCGATGTAAGCAGTCTCTTTAGTAGACCTGTTGCACGTTCTAAGTGTTCTGCCAATGAATCGCAGTCTTTAGTTTGTTCTACCCACAACATTATCTATGTGATCGTTCCAATTTAGGTTATTTGCAATTGTAGTCCCTAAGTATTTAGTTGAATTTACAGCCTTCAGATCTGCGTGACGTATTGCGTAATCGAAATTTAGCTGATTTCTTTTAGTACTGATGTGTATAACTTCACACTTTTCCTTATTCAGGGACAACTGCCACTTTTCGTTCCATACAGATGTCTTATCTAAATCATTTTGCAAGTGGTTTTGATCATCTGATGAGTTTAAAAGACTTTAAATGACAGCATCATATGCAAACAATGTCGTTAATATAGATCAGAAACAATAGAGGGCCTATAACACTTCCTTGGGTAACGCCGGTTTTTACTTCTGTTTCACTCGATGACGTTCCGTCTGTTACTCCGTAAAACAAATTGCTTTAAAAAAAGCGATACAAGTTGACTCAGGTAATCAGTCAGTTGAATAAATACAACGAACATTCACTTTTCAGCAATGTTGTGGCCACAATAGCTTCAAGCTTTCGTCCAACCCACGATAACTCAATGCCGTTAAACACATTTCGTTGTTTTGTCGAATGCTGCTGTCATGTACCAAAAGTCTACAACCATTCTGTTGTTTAAATCACATACTGAAATAGTGTACTTACTCCTATGACGTCTACATGCAGACTGAAGCGACGAGTGAAAATTTGTACCAAGGCTGGGACTCGAACCAGCGTTTCCCGCTCACTAGGCAGATGTGCTAGCTGCTACACCACTCCACCCTGGCACAGTGGCTTTGCGCAACTATATGCAGTACCCTATCACATCTCCCTCCTTAATCCAGATTTCCATTCACGCCTCAGCCTACTTGGTATTTCCCCTAAACTCTAAACAGCATTACAGAGACTCTCCAACTGTACTGGAGTAGCACCTCAGCATCGAAAGAAAAGGGGATCCTGCCTGAAACCCAGGCATAGGTGTTTTGTTGAATATTTTACAGAGACCGTATCAAGTCTCAAACATCTACGATGTCTATATGCAGACTGAGGCGACGAATGAAAATTTGTACCAAGGCCGGGTCTCAAGCCAGGACTCCCCTGTTCGCTGGGTGATTGCATTAACCGCGACGCCACCTTCGCACAGTGTCTTTGCACAACTGCACCGACTACCCTAATATGCCTCCCTCCTCAATCCAAATTCCTGTTCATGCCTCACCAATGCTGTTCCAGTTTAGGGAGAATACCAAGTGGGCTGAGGCGCGAAGGGGAATTTGGAATGAGGAGTTAGGTGTGCTAGGGAAGTCCGTGCAGTTATGCAAAGCCATTGGGCCAGCGCACCGTGGTGTAGTGGTCAGTGCATCTCTGTACCTGCCTAGTGAGCAGGAGACACGGGTTCGAATATCGGCCTTAGTACAAATTTTAATTACTCTTCAGTCTGCAATAGACATCATAGATATTTGAGACCTGAAAAAAGTCTCTGTAACAAAATAGTTCGATTTGTTACAAAAAATTGTTGAGATGGCTCTAAGTACTATGGTACTTAACATCTAAGGTCATCAGTCCGCTAAACTACTTATTTAATGGTATGGCTAGGGCCCGGCGTCGGGCGGGCCGTTCGCCGGGTGCCGGTCTTTCAATGTGACGCCACTTCAGCGACCTGCGGTCGATGAGGATGATAGGATGATGATGAGGACACCACAACACCCAGTCCCTGGGCGGAGGAAATTGCCCGACACAGCCGAGAACCGACCCTTTTTTTGCAACCATATATATTATCAGGAGAAAGAAAACTGGCGTTCTACAGATCAGAGCGTGGGATGTCAGATCCATTAATCGGGCAGGTAGGTTAGAAAATTTAATAAGGGAAATGGATAGGTTAAAGTTAGACATAGTGGGAATTAGTGAAGTTCGGTGGCAGGAGGAACAAGACTTCTGGTCAGGTGACTACAGGGTTATAAACACAAAATCAAATAGAGGTAATGCAGGAGTAGGTTTAATAATGAATAGGAAAATAGGAATGCGGGTAAGCTACTACAAACAGCAAAGTGAACGCATTATTGTGGCCAAGATAGATACGAAGCCCACACCTACTGCAGTAGTACAAGTTTATATGCCAACTAGCTCTGCAGATGACGAAGAAATTGAAGAAATGTATGATGAAATAAAAGAAATTATTCAGATAGTGAAGGGACATGAAAATTTAATAGTCATGGGTGACTGGAATTTGAGTGTAGGAAAAGCGAGAGAAGGAAACGTAGTAGGTGGATGTAGATTGGGGCTAAGAAATGTAAGAGGAAGCCGCCTGGTAGAATTTTGCACAGAGCACAACTTAATCATAGCTAACACTTGGTTTAAGAATCATGAAAGAAGGTTGTATACATGGAAGAACCCTGGAGATACTAAAAGGTATCAGATAGATTATATAATGGTAAGACAGACATTTAGCAACCAGGTTTTAAATTGTAAGACATTTCCAGGGGCTGATGTAGACTCTGACCACAATCTGTTGGTTATGACCTGTAGATTAAAATTGAAGAAACTGCAAAAAGATGGGAATTTAAGGAAATGGGACCTGGATAAGCTGACTACACCAGAGGTTGTACAGAGTTTCAGGGAGAGCGTAAGGGAACAATTGACAGGAATGGGGGAAAGAAATACAGTACAAGAAGAATGGGTAGCTTTGAGGGATGAAGTAGTGAAGGCAGCAGACGAACAAGTAGGTAAAAAGACGAGGGCTAGTAGAAATCCTTGGGTAACAGAAGGAATATTGAATTTAATTGATGAAAGGAGAAAATATAAAAATGCAGTAAATGAGGCAGGCAAAAAGGAATACAAACGTCTCAAAAATGAGATCGACACGAAATGCAAAATAGCTAAGCAGGGATGGCTAGAGGACAAATGTAAGGATGTAGAGGCTTATCTCACAAGGGGTAAGATAGATACTGCCTACAGGAAAATTAAAGAGACCTTTGGAGAAAATAGAACCACTTGCATGAACATCAAGAGCTCAGATGGAAACCCAGTTCTAAGCAAAGAAGGGAAAGCAGAAATGTGGAAGGAGTATATAGAGGGTCTATACAAGGGCGATGTACTTGAGGACAATATTATGGAAATGGAAGAGGATGTAGATGAAGATGAAATGGGAGATACGATACAGCGTGAAGAATTTGACAGAGCACTGAAAGACGTGAGTCGAAACAAGGCCCCCGGAGTAGACAGCATTCCATTAGAACTACTGACGGCCTTGGGAGAGCCAGTCCTGACAAAACTCTACCATCTGGTGAGAAAAGATGTATGAAACAGGCGAAATACCCTCAGACTTAAAGAACAATATAATAATTCCAATCCCAAAGAAAGCAGGTGTTGACAGATGTGAAAATTACGAACCATCAGTTTAATAAGCCACAGCTGCAAAATACTAACACGAATTCTTTACAGACGAATGGAAAAACTAGTAGAAGCCGACCTCGGGGAGGATCAGTTTGGATTCCGTAGAAACACTGGAACACGTGAGGCAATACTGACCTTATGCCTTATCTTAGAAAAAAGATTAAGGAAAGGCAAACCTACGTTTCTAGCATTTGTAGACTTAGAGAAAGCTTTTGACAATGTTGACTGGAATACTCTCTTTCAAATTCTAAAGGCGGCAGGGGTAAAATACAGGGAGCGAAAGGCTATTTACAATTTGTACAGAAACCAGGTGGCACTTATAAGAGTCGAGGAACATGAAAGGGAAGCAGTGGTTGGGAAGGGAGTGAGACAGGGTTGTAGCCTATCCCCGATGTTATTCAATCTGTATATTGAGCAAGCAGTAAAGGAAACAAAACAGAATTTCGGAGTAGGTGTTAATGTCCATGGAGAAGAAATAAAAACTTTGAGGTTCGCCGATGACATTGTAATTCTGTCAGAGACAGCAAAGGACTTGGAAGAGCAGTTGAATGGAATGGACAGTGTCTTGAAAGGAGGATACAAGGTGAACATCAACAAAAGCAAAACGAGGATAATGGAATGTAGTCGAATTAAGTCGGGTGATGCTGAGGGAATTAGATTAGGAAATGAGACACTTAAAGTAGTAAAGGTGTTTTGCTATTTGGGGAGCAAAATAACTGATGATGGTCGAAGTAGAGAGGATATAAAATGTAGACTGGCAATGGCAAGGAAAGCGTTTCTGAAGAAGAGAAATTTGTTAACATCGAGTATAGATTTAAGTGTCAAGAAGACATTTTTGAAAGTATTTGTATGGAGTGTAGCCATGTATGGAAGTGAAACATGGACGATAAATAGTTTGGACAAGAAGAGAATAGAAGCTTTCGAAATGTGGTGCTACAGAATAATGCTGAAGATTAGATGGGTAGATCACATAACTAATGAGGAATTACTGAATAGGATTGGGGAGAAGAGAAGTTTGTGACACAACTTGATCAGAAGAAGGTATCGGTTGGTAGGACATGTTCTAAGGCATCAAGGGATCACCAATTTAGTATTGGAGGGCAGTGTGGAGGGTCAAAATCGTAGAGGGAGACCAAGAGATGAATACACTAAGCAGATTCAGAAGGATGTAGGTTGCAGTAGGTACTGTGAGATGAAGAAGCTTGCACAGGATAGAGTAGCACGGAGAGCTGCATCAAACCAGTCTCAGCACTGAAGACCACAACAACAACAACAATATATTTATTTAAAAATTTATACAACGATACATTTTTCAAAAAATTCATTCTATAAACCTATTATATTGCTATTGTTGGTTAACATTACTGTCATTTTATAGGTTTTCATTTGTATATTCTTTTCTTTTTATTTTCTCTTATTGTTGTTCCTTGAACCATATTACATGGCCATTTGTCCTCTTTTTTTGGGTAAACCATTGCAGGACAGGCATAATAATTTACAATTAGCATCGACGCATTGATTTTGAGTTCAAATTTCTGAATGGCATGCACTTGTGATGCCACAGGCACATTCTGCATTCTGGTTTGATCTCTTCCTCTAGTTTTCACTGTTAGTATGAGGGAAACATCAGATGGAGCAAAAGTGGAAGAGAACTTTTTTACATATACTACAGGTTATACATAAATTGAAGAAGAAAGGAAAATTATATCATATTATATAAGAGAAGCAGAGAGGAAAGTGTGAGTAAACAATATAAATTTTATATGGCACATAGTAAAGGAAATCATTCCAAAAAAAAATTATGTGTAGTCGGCACTTTCCAGTAAGTAATGATTGTATCCTAGACAATATAGTACAAATTATGAAAAGAAAAACTGTTACTACTGCTGGGCATACTTTTGACACAGATTTGGCTGCGAACATGGCAAATGTTTTGTTAGAACTACTTTGCATCACTGATTTCACTAAGAAGAAACACTTTAAGCTACTATACTTCACTATTTGAGGCGAGAGGAGAAAGCACTTTATCTTTTGTGTTGCACTTGTTCACTGTCACTGCACACGTTCTTCTTGTGGTGAGTGTGGTGACGTGGCTGGTGCGGTGCTGAGGTTCACAGGCTGGGGAGGACTCTGGCGATCGCTGTCTGCAGTGGAATCTGCAGGAGGTTTCTGAAGTCCTCGCGGTGGCGTCTGTGCAGCTGGGCCGTCTTGTTCTCCTCCCAGAGGTCCATCACGAAGGCCAGCTGGTCGGTCTGCCTCCTCGCTACGATGGCGTGTGCCGTCATGGCGAGGATCCAGAGAGCCGCCAGCCGCTCGGGGTCGTGGAAATGGGTTGCAGTCTGGGGCGGTGATTGCTTCCACTGTGAAGCTTCCCGGCGCCGTTCTGTTGATGTGGGCCACCACCTGCTGGCACGCTTCCCGTATGTTAGTGGCATTCCCGCAGGTGAATCGGTGCTCGAGGATGTCAGTCATGGCACATACGTCGCACTTGTCACTTGCGACGAGTTTTATCTCCGCCAGTCTTTGGTTGGTTGGTACCGTTCTGTTAACTATTTTGTACCACGTCTTCTTCGCATGTTTAGGCAACACGTTTTCCGAGACGTTTCCCCATATTAGTTTGCAGTTGTATTCCGGGAGTTTGTGTTCAATTTTGTTTTTTGCCGTCTTCCCCTTGAGGGCCCCGGGCCCAGAGGATTGACAATCCGCCACGCTGACCATTCAGCTACCGGGCGCCGACGAGTGCCGTAAACTTAGAACTAACTAACCTAAGGACATCACACACATCCATGCCTGAGGCAGTATTCAAACCTGCGACTGTAGCAGCACCGCGGTTCCGTAGTGAAGCGCCTAGAACCGCTCGGTTACAAGGATCGGTGTCTGATTTGTACTTCCTTCAGTTGGAGTCAACACAGTGACAACATACGTATGGCTGGCCGACCAAGACATGGTGACGAAAAATTGGTCCTCTGCCACGACTCGGACCTGCTTTGAAATACTGCGCGACCATATTTTCCTGCCACTGCAATGTATGATGATGTATCAAAGCTATTAAGGAAGCTCATAAAGTGGTCTGCTATGAAGATATTGTCGCGGCTGGTGAGAGTGGCCGCTAGAGCGTTGTTTAGGCGGGACGAATGGCTGACGGATGGGCGCTCATTCGGCCGGCTGCGGCATCCGGGTAGCGGCAGCCGAACCGAGGGCCCGCTACGTCACAGCAGGGAGACATAAAAGGCGGCGCCGGGAGACAGTGATTGGTGTGCTGACAGTCTGCCGCCCATCACAGGGCCGTCTTGCTGCTGAAGGAGACGTCTCACTTCATACTTCCCTACAATCGGCTAGCCTCCACTTTTGTGCAGTACATTCCGGGCGCGGATGCTGCAGGAGATTGGGGCAATCCGCGAAACAAAGCGAAAGCATTATACTCAGTTCACGTGTAAAGGCGGCATCTTTTTTCTTTTCTTTAGTCATCAACTTCTGACTGTTTTGAAGCGGCCCACTACGAATTCCTCTTCATCTTAGATCAGCGCTTGCAGTCAGCTGACTCAGTTATTTGTTGGCTATCTTTCAGTGCCTTTCTTCCCCCACAGCTTTTGCATCTACGTTTACATCTACATCACACTTCGCAAGCCACGTAATGGTGTGTGGCGGAGGGTACTTTCGGTACCACTATCTTTTCCATCCAACCCCGATCCACTCGCGAATATTGCGTGGGAAGAAAGATTGTCGTTAAGCCTCTGTATTGGCTCTAATTTCTCGAATTTTCTCCTTGTGGTCAATACGCGAGATGTATGTGGGGGGAAGTAATATGTTGTCCGACTCCTCCTGAAAAGTGCTGTACTGAAATTTCAGCAGTAAATCTCTCCGTGATGCACAACGCCTCTCTTGCAACGTCTGCCAGTGGAGCTTGTTTAACTTGTCCGTAACGCCCTGTCGCCGGCTAAACGATCCCGTGAGGAACCGCGGCACTCTTCGTTGGAACTTCTCTATCTTCTCTACGAGTCCTACCTGATAGGGATTCCAGACAGATGTACAATACTCAAGAATCGGACGAACAAGCGCCTTATAAGCCAGTTCTTTCGTGGAAGAGCTACATTTCCTTAAGATTCTTCCGATGAATCTGAGTCTGACGTCTACTTTTCCCACTATCTTTTGTATATGGTCATTCCACTAAAGGTCGTTATGGATAGTTACGCCTACATATTTTACGGCAGACGCTGCCTCCAGCAGTTTGTCATCAATAGTGTAGCTGTACAGTAGTGGATTTCTTTTCCTATGTAGGGTCAACTACCAGAGTCTGCACCATTCATCAATCTCTGCAGGTCGTTCTGCAAATTCGTACTATCTTCTGGCGTTGCTACTTTGATATAGACAAATGCATCATCTGCGAATAGCCTTAAAGAGCAACTGGCGCATTTTACTAGATCATTTATACATATTGCAAACAGCAACGGTCCTATCACACTTCCCTGTGGTACTCTGGATATTACCTTTACATCTGTCGATTTAGTTTCGTTAAGAGCGACGTGCTGAGTTCTCTCTTCAAGAAAGTCTTGAATTCAACGTCAGGTCTGCTCCGATAATGAGTAACCTCGTATTGTTTTCATTAAACAGCAGTGCGGGACGGTGTCAAATGCCTTACTGAAGTCAAGGAACACGGCATTATCCTGAGCGCCGTTTTTCACTGCGCCGTGGATCTCATAAAGGAACAGAGCAAGCTGAGTTTCGCAGGATCTCTGCTTGCGGAATCCATGTTGATTTTTATGGAGGAGCTGTTCAGTTTCCATTCTTGAGCATAAAACATGTTCCATAATTCTACAACAGATGACGTCAACGATATAGGTCTATAATTGTGTGTATCTGTCTTACGGCCTTTCTTAGAAACGGGAATGACATGCGCTTCTTTCCTGTCATTAGGTACCTTTCGTTGCTCAATGGTCTAAGATAATTTACTCCTAGAAGGGGAGCAAGTTCTTTCGCATAACCTTTATAGAATCTTATAGGTATCTCGTCTGGCCCGAAAGCCTTTCCACAACTAAGCGATTGTAGCTGCTTTTCAATTCCGCGATCATTTACCTTAGTATCTGCCTTTTCGATATTCGTACGAAGATTCAGAGGAGGAACAGTGTTATGATCTTCCATGGTGAAACAACTTCGGAAGACCGAATTCAGTACTTCGGGCTTCTCTCTGTTATCTTCCGTTCTGTCCCAGTGTGGTCGCTGGGGGAATGAATAGATGATTTTGACCCACATATTGATCTTACATACGACCAAAATCTCTTACGGTTTTTACTCAGGTCGGCGATAACGTCTTACTTTCAAAACCATTGAACGTTTCTCTCACTGCTCTCCTAACGCTCATTTTCGCTTCGTTCAGCTTTTGTTTGTCAACTAGATTTTTACTTCTCTTAAATCTGAAATGAAGTGATCTTTGTTTACATAGCGCTTTTCTAAGACCATGGCGGACATTTCCCATCCCTTAAAACTTTACTCGGACCACACTTGTCTAGGGCGTACTGAACGATACCTTTGAATTTTTTCCATTTTTTTTTTCTCTACATCTTCGTCTTCATCATCGAATATTTTATGCTAACTGCTGAGATATTCCGGAATTTGTATCCTGTCATCCTTGCTGAGCAAGCGTGTCTTCCTACCTTTCTTAACATTCCTTGTAGCTCCCTCTAGTACAATGGAAGTTATTCCTTGATGTCGCAACGCATGTCATGCCATCTTCTTGTCAATGTTTTGCACAGATTCCTCACATCGCCGGTTCTTAGGAAGTCCTCATCATATCCTTTCACCTGATTTTCAACTGCTCCTAAAATGCTTCGGTTCTGTTCTTTTCCGGGTTTGCCGCAGGTCCATAATTCCACTTCCGTGCAATCTTGTGCTCCAACGTACACAGTTTGACATAAAACTCGACCGGCGGCCTGTCGCTGCAGAGGCTAAAGTCCGCGCCGATCGCGACGTGGGACAAACAAACTGACCAACTGACTAATTCTTTAAGTCTGGTTTTATGCACAATATGGCAACACTGTAGACTGCGGCACTTCCTGGAGAAAGTCTTGGCCCATGATAGAGAAACCGTAGGCTGTTGACGCCTGTGGTCTAGTCTGCCTTTAGCCGCAGAGCAGCTCGGACTTGTTTACGTCCCGGCTGCGAACTTTCGCGGAAGAAGCGGTGTTTACACCGTCGTCACTCGCGTGTGCTACTGTTTGAATCGAACGCAATGGCACACAATTTCCGCAAAACCACGATACAGTTCACGTTCTGTAAGGAGTATGCAAGACCGAAGGATTTCGAAATCGAACGTTTCTTGAGGGACGAATTGCATCTTAATTTCCCCGAGGTTATTTTAATTCATTTATCAATCGTGAGCAGCACTCTTTACGTAAAGATGATTGACGACGCAGCATGTGACAGGATCATTGAAGCCGCCAAACGAGGATTCGAGTTCCGACACTCCGATAATGATATTGGCGAAGTTTTAGTCGCTCATTCGGGCCTGGGCGTGCGTAAGATTCGAGTCCTCGAGGTGCCTTTCGAGGTATCCGAATCATTGGTCACTGAATCACTCCAGCCGTATGGCAGAGTTATTAGTCATACAGCCGAACGTTGGGCAAGTTTAAGCACGCATGCAGTGCTCAATGGTGTCCGACAGGTGCGAATTGGCCTTACGAAACATGTGCCATCGTACATAAACATATGAATTCGGACAATGAAAAGATGCCGTGTCGTTCAGACGACGCATCCGCTCAGTGGCGGAGTCTAAAGCTGCGAAAGGACAACAGATTTCACACATCAATGCCGCACAGGAAAATTTGGAGCACCCCAATAATATCAGTTGGTATGAGCAGGTGGGGACTCGCATCCGTCCGCATCTCAAGACACCTAATGCCGCAGGGACACGTCCGTCTGGCGACCCTCTGCGGATGTGCAAAGGGACTGTCGATACGGTGAAACTTTGTCATTTTAACATCATGTGGAGATGACAGCTACTCGACCCCAGGCATACAGAACAGGGACAGTGAATGAAAATACCATTAGATCGCCCGTGAAACTGCAGTTGTTTAGGGACATGATATACGCGGCGAATGTGGATATACTGATGGTGCAGGAAATTTACATTCCTGAGTTCCAGGGAGTACATGGATACATCTCCTACACCTTGCCGCACTCGAACAACGACAGTGGAACGGCGATATTGGTCCGGGACGGGATTCCGGTTCGCGACCTGGCTTATCTACCTTCGGCACGAGGACTGGCGATAACTGTTAATGGTATTCGCATTCTCAATGTTTATGCACCTGCCGGTACAGACAACAGACGAGCGAGTGAAAGATATTATTCGGAAGAGATTGTGCCCTTATTTACCGGCAGATTCGATCATTTCATTATAGGTGGAGTCTTCAATTGTGTTTTAGCCCAAAAAGACCAGACTCCACATTACAATACCTGTCATGAGTTGCATGTGCTATGCCGGGATCTGGAGTTATGCGACACCTGGGACATGATTCATAGGAACCGTGAGGGATACACTTTTTTTACCAGTCACTCGGCGGGCAGACTCGATCGAATATATGTTTCGGTTGGCCTACAGGATAAGGCGGTCGACGCGGAACGATGGCCTGCGGCATTTGCTGATCATCCGGCTTACATTTGTACCATATCAGTCCCTATGCAAAGTGTGTGGAGAAGCCGCGGGACATGGAAGCTCAATTCGTCACTTTTGGCGGGCCCCGAATGTCGTCAGAAAGTCGAGGAAGTATTGGCCACATGTCAACGCCGTCTGCCAACATATACCTCCGTGCTTCAATGATGGCTCGAGTGTACTAAGCTGGCAATAAGAAGAGCTCTAATACAGTATGGTCGGGATAAGACGAGATGGCAAAGAGACACTCTTGATTATTATTACACCATGCTTCGTGAGCTGTCATTCCAGGTGCCGTCTGCAGAACATCATGCGGAAGGTCATCGTGTCAAGGCACACATCCTATAGACCACGCGACGACGACTATGTGGCACCCCAATACGGGCAAGATGTCTCGACACCATCACTGGGAAACGTACCTCGATGCACCACGTGTCGCGGGAACACGAACGTTACCGCCGGGCATTGGTAACAGTGCTCCACGGTTTAGATGGCCTTCAACTGACAACACAACAGGACATTGCATTTCCGCCTCCTCTATGCAAACGACACTAACAGAGACGGATGAGGCATCGCTTATGGAGCCACTCACAGGAGACGACATAAAGGTGGCACTCACAAAAGGAGAGACCCATAAATCACCAGGGCCAGATGGGGTTACGCTAGAGTTTTATCGAGAATTCGTGGACATGATGATGCCACAGTTCGTGTCGATGTACAATGAGGCGATGCGTCCGAACATGCTCCTACGGTCGGATTTTGTGACGGGCTTTCTTCTTCCCATGCCGAAGATGGCGGGGAGTCGCAATGTCAATCAATATCGGCGTCTCACTATGCTAAACACCGACTATAAAATCTTTGCACGACTACTAGCGTCTCGTCTCAAGCTGGCGATATCCAGGACAATATCCCCTGATCAGGCTTGCCTAGGGGTGAGAAGCAACATCTCCTCGGCGTTAAGTGACTACCGTGACGTTATCGCCCTTGAGGAAACGTGTAAAATGCGAGCAGCGATGATATCTGTGGACTTCGATAGTGCGTTCGACAGGATAAACCATGACTTCTTTGCGTCAGTCATGAGCCGGAGGGCGATTCCACCTGTTTTCATCTCCATCGTTATGAGGCTAATACGAGGGGCTACATCGAAGGTGATTGTAAACGGTCGGGAAGCGGGCTCGATTCCCATTAACAGCTCAGTCCGACAAGGGTGCCCACTCTCCATGATGCTGTTTGCGGTAGCGTTTGAGCCGCTGATGTGTGTTATGAGGCGCTCACTTACTGGGATAGCGCTTAATGAGAACTCTTTCGTTTGTCGTGCATATGCAGACGACCTGATCCTCCTTGTCAGATCAGGACATGAAGTGCGTCACGCTGTTGAACATCCACACCCTTTCGGGACGGCGGCAGGCAGTGTCGTTAACATGACGAAATCCAATATTATGCACATTGGACGGGGTCTGAAAGACGTACCGGGACCATTTCAGACGGTGGAATCGCTGAGATGTCTGGGGATCACATATACCCGTTCACTACGGCGGTCAGCGGCGGCGAGTTCTCGGCGGCTTCTGCAGAATGTTCGTCTGACGATAAGCAACAACTCACTGAGGGCCTTTGACATGATCCAAAGTGTGGCATACACTAACGTTCACATAGCGTCACGACTGCCCCATTTGGCGCGAATCCTACCAATACCGAAGGGTATTGCAGACTGCCTCATGGCTGCTTTTGGTTACTATGTTAGTACTGGGATGTTATTTAAGATCAAATATGACACGTTAACGCTACAGTTCCGGAACGGTGGCCTTGAGAGGTAGCATGAGCCCCCTCTCATATTTCTATCTTACTCTGAGTAATTCGATTTTCCTCTCCAATTGCATGCCGTGAAAAGTTGCTATTCCTTCACACGCAGACTTCCCACGCAGCGTCTCTAGTCACCCGGGTGGTCCGGTGACAGGCGAGTTCTGCTCGGCTTGATGGGGTTAAGCCGACGGGTGTGAGGGAATCGAGTGGATGCTTTCCAGACGCCGACATTGTCATAAGAGCGGGAGCGACACGCCCAGAGGAGCCAGAAGGGGCGTCTGGGCAAGAGATTCTGTTACTTCGCAGAAACTTGGTGAAAACACTTTCTGGCGGGCTACCAGCGAGGCAACGGAATGACTTGTGTTCCCAGGCAGTCTTGGCGGGTAAATTCCCGCGTTTTCTGCAAAATCGTAACTGTGATTGGCTTGCTCAGGGCATAGCTCCGTGACGTAGCAAAATCGGCACAGAAATTGGCGCCAAGAACCTCCATTGGTGGACTGGTAGTGCTTTGGCAATAGAGTGGAGTTTTCCGCCGGTTTTCGAGTTGCTGATTGGAACGTTTAACCACGGCCACTGTCGTGGGGGCGGGAATGTTCTGTGTTCAGTTTGTACGGGTGCTTTTAAGAGAGTCGGCTCTCGCCTTTCGGTCGGGGTAGGTTACAAGACTGAGCTCTCGCTGCTCTGGACAGCCTGCCTTCCGTTGGCTGTCTAATATACTTTCATTTAATTGTAACTGTTTGACGAAGTTGCTGAAGTTTCGACATCAACGTAACTTTCCGAGTACAGTTGGCAATTGAGCGTTCTGCGTACAAGCGGCCTACGTTGTCTGTCTTGAGCAGTTTTGGCTAAAGTTGACTGTATCGGAGTTACTGTGTCACTTCGCTTGTTAAAATCAATCGCTGTACCATCAGTGATTGTGTGGCGAGCCTTCTTCGTCTCCCTCAGAGGCGCATTTGTATTGCTAGGAAGTCTTTAGTCTGGAACAACCAGACAAGGACAATTTGTTTCGGTCTATACTCGCTACATTATCATCACCACGACGGGACGCCGAAGCAGCCAGCCATCGCTTCCGGTACGCCAGATCGTGTCCTTGCAGTTAAGAAGAGAGCTTGGTAATGTATGGCCGCAGCACCGGCAGATTAGGGAATTTGCTCTGTGATAATCAGAGCTCAGCAGAGAGCGCCTTTTCCCGTCTTTTCTTACGTGGTTCTGTCTTGGGTGTCTGAGTTCTCACTACTGTAGGAGCAATTAATGTTGGGTTGGCTGGGTGTTTCTCTTAAGACTTGAGTTGCAAGGAATATGCTCCACATACCACTTGGTCATAAATGTCACAATCTAGTTTATGGAAAACCTCACCTTCACAGCATTTATTTGAGTATAGTATTTTGATGTATTGTAAATGTTTCATGTATTTTGTTTACTATTTTGAGTTTAGTCATAATAAATCAAATTGTTATTTTGGACAGAACTTTCATTCTGTTAATCGGTAGAGCAACCCTTTCATTTCCCACTACGTTAATGAAACTTTCCTTTATCTAATTAATTTATATCAAATTAAATTATTGCAGGTGCCAAACTTTTTTTCCACTTGCAGGGTCGATTAAAATCAGTTCACGTTTCTTCCTAATCCATGTGCAACAGCAAAAGTCGGAGTTAGAAAAGGGGTTGGGGGCTTAGAGCATCATTTCCATATGAAGATTCTAGAAGAATTTAGTGTTAAATGCACTGCTGGCCCCGGCACCGCGCAGCCTCAACCTCACAAACGTGCTAAACAAAGCTCTGGCTCTTTTCATGCGAGCGATGACACGAAATTGACAACAACGAAAGCATACCATAACGTCAGCTCTGATAGAAGTGCTTGTTCCCCCTTCGTACGAACCCCCTATTGCGTGGGCAATATTTCTCCTTCTCTTGCACACATTGCCTCGTTTCTTGTTGATTACAGTTATGTTCGTCTGAAAGTACCTTCGACGAGAATACCCACGACTCAGGAGATCTATAGGTGCTTGATGGATCACCATGGCCGCAACATAACGGAATTCCAATACCCGTCGAGAACGTGCAACCACATTTGGTGTGCAGTGCATACTCCAATACTGTCAACAGCAGCGAAATCGACGTGGTATATTCTTATAAACCGTAAACTTGTGACCAGGAGTCGATTACATACAATTCATATGGTCGATTCTCCTCTTTGCACAAACTGTGAACTGTTAGCAGCGGAAGAACATGGTTTAGTGTGTGGCGCAGCGAGGGACGTCTGGATGCTGACGCGTCGAATACTGGCCTTCCTTCGGCGCACTAACTACACAGAAATCACATCGGATGTACTTTTTCTACCGGACAAGATCTTTTTTCCCAAACAAAAGACGTATGCGGTCAATTGGATCGTCGGACATGCGATGAAATATATGTATTCATACGATATTGAGTGTGTGATGGATTACTGGATGTACTTACAAGAACAACACGAGCTCATACGGAGTCATACGAAATACAGGACTTACGTTTACAATTTTAGTAAGTGTTTTTCACAATCCGCCCGACAGCTGGGGTGTCGCAGAACTAAGAAAACTCCTGCAGCAGAACGACTAGAGAGAGTACTGCGCGGTTCAATTACACTGGCACATGGCACACTGAGAAGAAAACTGGCCCCTGCCTGTTGGCGCCAGTTATGACTAGATTATGTTAACGTGAAACCAAAAAATAAAAAAAAAATAAAAACACACATACAACGATGGTTAATACCGAAACCGCCTCAGATAATGGTCCTTCGATTGGTCGACGCTGGAGAAATACATGCCACCCACAATGGCAGAAATGATCAAGATTATATGGCTTTCTGCCAGATTTATGATGCGACACCGCGTGCTGCAGGGATTGTGATGCAGATGATAATTTCATTTTCACTCCCGCCCGTGACTAGGATTGTCAATTGCTTTATTCATGTTACAAAAAAAAAAGAACAAAAAAAAGAGGGCGGCCTTTACGTAGATTTTATGGTTTCCAAATTGTTTTTGCTGTCTCGATACTTTTCTTATCCCTAGGACAGCACAATTGTACGAATAAAGATGATTTGTTTACCCTGCCTTCCTGCTCCCAAAAAAAAGTGGTCGCGTTGCTGGACCATAAAGCGGAGGAACCGCGTTTTTATTTTTATTTTATTTTTTCTTAACAAAAAAAAGAGTAAGCAAGAATATCTGGGTTTGAGTCCCAGCTGCAGCACATATTTTAAGCAAAAAAAAAAAAGTGGTAGCGTGCGTTGTTTCTATTCACAATGTCTGTGGACCGAGAACAGCCGGTACAAAATATTTTTATAGCCTCTTCTGTCTGAATGCTGAAGACGTGAATGTAATGGTAGCACAGATTCAATCTATTTCGCTTTCTGACACACCGATATCAAAATTTTATCCAGCAACCATTTTGCGGCAGATTTCCTGCACACTGTCCTCTGCACGTCGTATGCGGTGAAGTTCCGGGATCCATTTGCTGGCTACCGGCAGCGGCCGTGGCGACAGCAGTGGCGCTGCACTCCCCCATTCTTTATCGAAAGCGCCTGCTACCGCTCATAATTTAAAACGCTTTATTATTAAATGTTGCTCCACAGAAAATTTCTACAATTTCCATTCACTCTCGAAAGCAACGGAGACAGACAGGGGACTATACTACACTAATCGGCAAGAGCTGAGTATGGCCCGAAATTAATTTTATAGACTGGGACGAAATTAAACCACTTCACTACATTCGATGAATTTATAAATGCTTCATACTTCGTTACTTTTCCTTTCAAAGTCAATTATTTGTGCAACTTTTGGCCAATATTCGCATGTTTTCGTCAAGCCAGAGTGAGCTGAGCGTCTATGGTGTAAAGTGTGTTACAGTTCCTGTTTCATTCCCCATGGTAATTCTATGCGATAAACTGTATGAATACCTTGCAATGCATCCTCTGTAGCAGCGCAGGAACACTGCACCTTTGGAGTTCCATGTATGGATTCATGAAGTATTTAACGTTGATCATCGGCCGCTGTGGCCGTGCGGTTGTAGGCGCTTCAGTTCGGAACCGCCCGACTGCTACGGTCGCAGGTTCGAATCCTGCCTCGGACATAGATGTGTGTGATGTCCTTAGGTTAGTTAGGTTTAAGTAGTTCTCAGTTCTAGGGGCTGATGATCGTAGATGTTAAGTCACATAGTGCTCAGAGCCATTTGAACCACTTTAACGTTGATCGGAAGTGATAGTTAAGGCCATCAGATTTAAATGAGAAAAATTTATGGTTTTGGAGGTTTTAGAGAACGGAAAGGAATTGCTAACGCCGGTGTCAGAAAACGTCTACAGTCAAACGCTATTGCAAAAATTTAGATGAGAAAAAATGGTTGAAATGGCTCTCAGCACTATGGAACTTAACATCTATGGTCATCAGTCCCCTAGAACTTAGAGCTACTTAAACCTAACTAACCTAAGGACAGCACAAAACACCAAGTCATCACGAGGCAGAGAAAATACCTGCTCCCGCCGGGAATCTAACCCGGAATCCCGAGCGTGGGAAGCGAGAACGCTACCGCACGACCACGAGCTGCGGACAATTGAGAAGAGAGGAACTATAATAATCAACATGTGCACTCCATAACGACCTCCTGACATGTTAGACCTATATAACGACCAAAGCTCAAATTTGTATCGTTGACAGTCGGTTTGAATCTTTTCAGGAACTATTTTACAGTGAAGCACCTTGGCATTTGCAAAGCAGACATGATATTAACATAATTTATTAAGTCGAAATTGCGCGAAGATTGATGTGTAAAGGCGTTCTTTAGTGTCAGTGTCATACTGATAAAAGAAAAATCACTGTTTACTGTGATAATTAGTTTCGGTTGAGCTGTTTACCTTTAGAAGCATATCAAGTACAGGGATAGCAGACAACTGAGATAAAAAAAAGTTGGAAAATTCAACTACATTACGGTGTGTAACTCATCCACAAATCTAACCTAGCTTCACGTAGTACCTCAACCCCCCCTCTCTCGCTCTTTCTCTCCCTCTCCCTCACCCTCTCCCTCTCCCTCTCCCTTTCCCTCTCCCTCTCCCTCTCCCTTTCTCTCTCCCCCTCCTTCTCCCTCTCCCTGTGCGTCTCCGTCTCTCTCTCCCTCTCCATCCCCCCTCTCTCTCTCCCTCCCCCCCTCTCTCTCTCTCTCTATCTCTCTGTCCTTCTTTCTCCCCCTCTCTCTCTCTCTATCTCTCTGTCCTTCTTTCTCCCCCTCTCTCTCTCTCCCCCTCTGTCTATATCTCTATCTCTCTGTCGCTCTCTGTCTCTCATTCCACCTCAATATTCGACGTGTAACAAAATGAAATGCCGAAGTGTCGAAGCAAATATGAGGACCCCATTGCGGAGACAGAGTACTGAGGCGGCGGGCAGCGACGGCACGGAGACCTCAGTAACGGCTGAGCGTTGTGAGCGGCCGCTGTCGCCTATTGTGTTGTGTCGGCTGGTGCGTGTTGGACACGTGTAGCAGCGGCTGCTGTGCCCGCAGCGCCGGCCGGCCATTGTTTGCTCGCTCCTGTGTATACAGCGGCGCAGCGCCATCAGGACGCAGTTCCGCAGAGGCTCTCGCCAATCTTCTCAGCCTTCTCTCCGCCTTTAAAGAATCTCATTCCGCCAGCTACAGCGCACTACTTCGACTCCCTCTAAAGCTGTCTGCCGCTTAAATGTCATCCTGCAAATATTTATGTAAAATAAGCAAAACTTTCTCAGCATTTTTAACTTCGCGACTAAGTGATACGTTTACCTGGTAAAAACGATGTCACTGAGTTACTTGCGCTGAAGAAAGGAAGGAAGTAGAGTTGCCCGTCCGGCCTCGTTAGCTGCAAGTGTAGCGAAAGACGAAGGTACCGAATTTCGATTCCTGCCCTGGACGCACGTTTTCTCTTCCTCTGGTCGGAGTACTGTGTTGTTCTTACCTTGGTAAAACTTTTTAAAAAAGTGGAGTTATTCTGTTAGCTGTTATTCGTCAGAAAAAAAACAGGTTTCAACAAATATGTCCTTTAGGGTCTTCGTTATAGTTCTCCCGAGGAAAGGATTATAAAACAATAAGTCACAATGTCGTCTGTGTCCTATCATATCTCGTGTAGGATTTAGTTATTTTATCTAACTCTGGCTCCAATTGTCAAAAGATCCATATTCACACGACTGCCATACCGTTACTGTTTAAGACTACGTCCGCAGCTACTGGTCTCGCGGTAGCGTTCTCGCTTCCCGAGCGTGTAGTCACGGGTTCGATTCCCGACGGGGTCAGGGATTTTTCACCTACCTCGCGAGGACTCAGTGTCGTCGTCGTCATCATTCCTCCCCATTGCGGTCGGAGGAAGGCAATGGCAAAACACCTCCGCTAGGACCTTGTCTAATACGGCGATGGGACCTCATCGTCATGTTGTCACAGTAGTGGCGGAAACGCAGATTTTAATGCGTTTTCAATTGAAAAAAATCTACTGTAAATGAGTTGATAAATTAATTGTTATTTTCAGATACAATCACTTACCCTGTCAGATCAAAAGGTTTCGAGTACTGAATTAATAAAAAAATAGATAAAACTGAATTGTTCACGTAATTTTTGCACAGTGGTAAAAGGGAGTGTCTTGAACAATATACTACACACATCAAAAAAATGTTTTGCATCACCCCGGCTCCCAGAACTTCTGAAGATAGAGGTTGACTGTGAATATTGTATCACAGGCACAGTCCCTTTGACTGTTGATTGATGTCAATAAACCCTCCCAAAGATGTAAACAAACGTGCATGATCTGCGCCTATTAGACGGAGGGGGTCCGACAGCCGATCAATTCCAGTCTTTCCATCTGGAAGGAGGTACACGGCTCGTGTTGTCTGTAGTTCAACCATTCCTAGACGGTCAATACCGCTGTTCGATCGCGTCCGCATTGTTATTTTGTGCCATGAAGGGCTCTCAACAAGGAAAGTGTCCAGGCGTCTCGGAGCGAACCAGGGCGATGTTGTTCGTACATCGTGGAGATTCACAGAGACAGGAACTGTCGATGACATGCCTCGGTCAGGCCGCCCAAGGACTATTACTGCAGTGGATGACCGCTACCTACGGATTATGGCTCAGAAGAACACTAACAGCAACGCCACCATGTTGAATAATGCTTTTCGTGAAACCACAGGACGTCGTGTTACGACTCAAACTGTGCGCAGTGGGCTGCATGATGCGTAACTTCACTCCCGACGTCCATGGCGAGGCCCGTCTTTGCAACCACGACGCCATGCAGCGCGGCACAGATAGGCCCAACAACATGCCGAATGGACCGCTCAGGACTGGCACCACGATCTCTTCACCGGTAAGTGTCGCATTTGCCTTCAACCAGAAAATCGTTGGAAACCCGTTTGGAGGCAACCTGGTCAGCCTAACCGCCTCAGACACACTGTCCAGAGAGTGCAAAAGGCGGAGGTTCCCTGCTGTTTTGGTGTGGCGTTATGTGTGGCCGACGTACGCCGCTGGTGGTCACGGAAGGTACCATAACAGCTGAGCGATACGTGAATGCCATCCTTCGACCGGTAGTGCAAAGACATCGACAGCGTATTGGCGAGGCATTCGTCTCCATGGACGACAATTCGCGCCCCCATAGTACACATCTTGTGAATGACTTCCTTCAGAATAACGACATCGCTCGACTAGAGTGGCCAGCATGTTCTCCAGACATGAACCCCATCGACCATGCCCGGGGTATATTGAAAAGGGCTGTTTATGGACGACGTGACCCACCAACCACTCTGCGGGATCTACGCCGAATCGCCGTTGAGGAGTGAGACAATCTGAACCAACAGTGCCTTAATGAACTTGTGGATAGTATGCCACGACGTATACAGGCAAGCATCCGTGCAAGAGGACGTGTTACTGGGTATTAGAGCTACCGGTGTATAGAGCAATCTGGACCACCACCTCTGAATGTCTAGCTGTATGATGGTACAAAATGGAATGTGTGGTTTTCATGAGAAATAAAAAGGACGGGAATGATGTTTATGTTTATCTCTATTCCAGTTTTCTGTACAGGTTCTGGAACTCTCGGAACCAAGGTGATACAAAACTTTTTTTTTTATATGATGCAAAACTTTTTGTTGGTGTGTGTAGAAATCCTGACCGATGGAGTTAGTGTGTGGAGGTGAGGGTGTGTTTAAGGATCACTTTTGTACGTTTTCCATGAATAACTCGAAAATCGTGACCTCCAGTGACAATGAAGCCTAGTACAAAATTTAACTACATTAAATATCCTACAAAATGACCCATGTCTTTCTTCTGTAGAACTAATAGTTTTCACGTAGCGAGTTATAGAATATGAAAACATCGCACATGGATTTTGAAGGCTAGATATGACAATGTGGGTTGCATAAAACGACAGCGCAAGGGGCAACTAAACCACCTTGACTAGACACCGCAGCCAAAGAACAACACGTGGAACGTTCATACAATCATGGGGAATTTAGCTATTGGCCGCCCCTCATTTCGACGTAAATGTACCACCAAGTAACTTACATCCGTGCACAGGTGATTACTACGACGACTGCTGCCCATAATAATAATAATAATACGTGCACTGAAGTCACCACACAAATTTCAGGGAAAGCTGCTTATGGCGTGCTTTCTTCTAACCAAATTCGTCGATTACATCTTTAGAGTCTATTCCAGAGGTAATCGGCCTTTTACACTTACCGCCCACTTCTGCATCTGTGTTAGCAGTAAAATTTTTTTAACCGTCCACCGGTTCCTCAGTGATCTATGAAGTAGGGAAGTCACTTTACGAAATTTATAAAACAATGTTACAGCAAGTTAAAACATATAATAATAATAACTTAACAATTACTTCATGGCAATATTTTATGAAAACCTGATAAGCATATTTTTAAAACTATCACGCATCAGAAAAGCTGGAACGTCCAGTAGCTGGCGGCAGGGACCGGGTTAACCACCGCTGTTCTACTCCATCTTGTGACAAATAACTTACAACAAAAAATAGCTGATCCACAAGTGTAATATAGGGGGTGAAGTCTAATACGATGGAACAATATTTAGGCTCAAATGGCTCTGAGCACTACGGGACTCAACTGCTGTGGTCATTAGTCCCCTAGAACTTAGAACTACTTAAACCTAACCAACCTAAGGACATCACACACATCCATGCCCGAGGCAGTATTCGAACCTGCGACCGTAACAGTCGCACGGTTCCGGACTGCGCGCCTAGAACAGGGAGACCACCGCGGCCGGCGGAACAATATTTAGCTCCCTTCACTTCATCCACAATATACTTCACCACCCCTTCGACCAGAACTGATCTAAACTCTGCATATGTTTGAAAATGATATGATGTACTCCATTTTCCTTTGTTTAAATAAACTTCTTTATGTTTAGCTTGAACTATCTCTAGTCTAATCTCAATGTGTTGACGCAAATCCACAGTCGTCACCGCTGAAAGATAGGCCTTCTACGGGAAAGTTTTGGACCACAGCAGCAATTTGTTTTAACAGGTTTCTCCAGTATTTTACTTCTGTCTAAAGCTGAGATGTTAGTATCTTATGTATTCTCCTAGTTGTTTGTCCTCTAACTTTTCAGATTCACCCGCATTTCTTATGTGCAGCTGAATCTTCATGAGCAGTTACTAGCGGCTTGCCGTTTCTCCAATCATTAACTCTCTCATTAGGTTTCGCAAATGCTATTGTTCCATTAAATAATAAAAGTAAGACACAAAATATACTACCTTGCTTTAAGAGTATAGTACAAATAGTCTTTGTTGTTTCCCGCCTTTCCTTGTGGTCCTGTAAAACAAACCTTTATTTTAAAACTTCAGAAAGTATATTGCCTACATGTATTATTGAAATCACAATTCATATTCTTTGCCACATTATCTCGTTTAATGACATGATCGCGAAGGAATTCATTCATTACCCAGCCGGCAGGGTCATCAGAAAGTGCCCACTGGCATCGTTCGCTTTATAAGCGTCACTTGAGTCAACTGAAATGATTGTTTCCGCGTCATTATTGTTGTTTCTAGTATCCGAAATGCCTGACTTAAAAAAGCCACACACTACGCCATTTTCGATATTGTTCACCACACTTCATTATTGCACTGTGATGTTTCTAGACCCGAGCCCCAACTGGAACTATGGAAATAGCTTGCTGTGTTTGATTTTTTAAATGTCACATCTGTTTTTGCACTCATTCTCACAGTTTCTTAACTTTCGCGAGTTTCCGGTACAGAGCACCACATACACTTCTCCGACTGTCACTCATTTTAATTAATACTAAATTATAAACATAAACAATGTAGTCCTCATAGTTTCAAAATAAAAAGAACTGCCAACCAAATGGCCAGCTGTACGAAAGACTAGCGGTATTTTCTTTGATTTTGAAGTTTGAATTCGCATTACTGAGTGTCGACACTGGCTGCTCCTATGACTGTGTTAGGGGTATCTCCCGTCAAAAATCTTAACAGCTAGGAAAGAGGTTTGCCTGCTGTGAGTTATGTCCGCATTTTCTTTTCAAAAGCTGTGAATGAAACGTTTTCAAAAAACAGTAACATCGTATAAGCCACCCCTTAAAATCCGGCGCCCCTTAAAACTCATCGCCTAGACAGCTCCCTAGTCCGCCTAGACCAAAATACGCCTCTGCGTAAAACCATGTGAAACTTCTTCGAAATATTCACCTCTCGCATCACAATGGATCTCAGTTACTTCATCAAATTAATGATATCTCATGTGAATGCCTGGTGTGCGTCGTTTTGTACTTCCTTCGTTGACTACTGACAACGGTCTCGTCACCCGTGATGATGTTTTCCAAAAATGAATTTTCTGTGTTGCATTTCAGTCACGACTCCATACGATTCCACCAGTCTTCGGAAGTCAAGGTGTGCGGCACAAACTTTACATACATATTTCCATTCTACAAAATATCCTGGAGAATATCTCGAGCACTTGATGTAGAGATGTATGTCCACTACTATTTGCAACACAACGACGATTATATTATTATTACGGTCTCACGTCCACTGCTTTGCACTACCTGCCAAGAACTGACAGGTCGAATGCACATCTGTTGTTTACAGTTGTTGGTTTGAGCTGACGTCGTTTGTACGCCAGTAATAAAATAAGTCTCGGAAGTTTTTGGATGGACGGTGTATAGGTTTTAGATTTGCAGTTACGTCTGTCTCGTCATCTTCTCTTGTATGTGCTCATAGAAGGACCATCCAAAACCGTGAAACGAAAACCTCGATCTCCTGTGCAGCACATTCATCTTAAGGTGACCGTTTGAGACAATCGAAACCGCCGTAGTTATCATCATTATCATCATCATCTGTAAAGGAGACCGCACATAAGACACCAGTCTGATCTATTCTTGAGTACTGATAGTGTTTGGGACCCGCACCACGTCAGATTAAAGGAAGACATGGGAGCACTTCAGAGGCGGTGTGCTAGATTTGTTACCGGTTCGTTCAAGCAACAAATAAGTATTAGGGAGATGCTTCCGGGTCTCAAATGGGAACCCTGGAGGGAAGACGCCGTTCTTTTCGAGGAACACTTTTGAGAAAATTTAGAGTACCGGCATTAGTAGCTGACTGCTGAAAGATTCAACCGCCGCCAACACATTTCGCGTAAGGACCATTAAGATAAGATAAGGGAAATTAGGGCTCATACGGAGGCATATAGACAGCCGTTTCTCCCTCGCTCTACTTAGGTCTGGTACAGCAAAGGAAATGACCAGTAGTCGTGCAGGGTATCGTCAGTCACGCACCGTACGGTGCCCTGCGGGTTACGTATGTAGGCGATGTTCTAGATCAGCAGCATCTTCCTTTCAAGGATTAAGCAGCTGCCTATTCCAAACTCACAAATAAGATCATACCCACCTTTTCCAAGGGCTTCCAATACAATATCTCTTATCCCATTCGGCATGTAGTTCGGTATCTTCTGGGGAATTCTATGTCTTTGGCTACTCATGACGCTTTGTCTCCAGTTTTCACAGTGCTTTTAAATTATTTCATTCATGTTGAAAGTATTTCATTCTGTTCTAATACATCTTCATTTCTAATCACGTCTTTTCTTGTGCCATTCTTCGTCCTTAGCAACATTATCTCAGCTAACTGAATTCCACCTCCTTTTTTTTTCTTTTGTCATTCTTGTGGTAACATAGCTTTCGCTTTTCTTTGGATAAAATAGGAACAACCATCACCTTATAAAAGTTCATGATAATTTCTTTTTGTGCTCTGTGGTCCTATGTTACGATAACGGTACCACATACAACTTGGAATTCGTTTATTTTATCTTCAGTATCAGAGTCAAAATCAAATCTTATACCTTAGCCTAAAACAGAGCTTTTAAAGATATTTTCTACACATGAAGTACGCAAAACAATTTCTGGTCTGACTGGATATTTTCCTCGGAATGGCATTATCGACGTCTTATTGGGAGAAACTTTAATAAATCCGTATTTCTTGCGTGTTTCGTTCAAGTGGTATACTGATATTTGGAGATCATCATGACGGTAATACCTGCAAACAGAAGCACATCAACGTAATCACCATTTACTACCTTAACTCATTCGTTTCCTTTACATTCCCATTTACGAAAAATGTAGTCAGTGCAAATATTAAAAACAGTAGGTTTAACAATTACTTCTTCTAATTGATTTCTACCTGTGTTTATCAGAGGGAGTATATTTTTCTAACGAGTTTTCACTACTTCTATTATTTGACGTGTGTATCCTGCACAGCGCTCGCATTGCAGTCAGGAAACTGCAAAATTACTGTCAAACTGACAAACAGCCAAGCATATAGCGCTGGTTCAACTGGAGACAAATGGGAAAATCTTAAAGTACAAATGGTGTGACATTACGAGTTATACCTCTTTGCAAACGTGGCTATGTTCGAGGATTCAGCAACAAAGAGAGCGAATTAAATCAACAAAGCAAAGTAGACATTTAAATAATAATACCAAGTAAGAAAAAAGAAAGAAGAACTAAAGATTTTACAGGCTACTGGAGGCTTACAGTAGTGTCTCACAGATCAGTAGCCTAAAAATACATAGGTTGGGAAATAGGCTTCATAAAATCCGTTTTAAGATAAGAAATCCTGGTGGAAATGGTCATGTGCATTTTAATCAATATAGGACAAGCGGACTATGTGGTGCGACGTATTCATCATAACTTACGAATGTTACCTTTCAGAGTGTATTTTGCCAAAGTTTGCTGCTTCATTTTTATATAACGTTTTCTCGGTGTTCAATCTGCGTGAAATTTCAGTGAAAACTCGATTTTCCGAGTATTTCCACCATCTCTATTGCCAGGTAATTGCTGACTATCGGAACCGGTCTGTTTGTCTTACCTATTGGCGGCGTGCCTCTCGATAGGCTACGGAACGTCGCCTGTTGGGCGGGACTTAGTCGGTGAAGCAAGGAATTCGGCAATAAAGTGGATCCCCCTGCCCCTACGGAATTACGGAGCGGAAGTGGAGCGGAGAATATACTCTGTGTACAATATCGACGCGTTTCTTTTATTATTTCTATATTAAGAGTACTTACACAGTTTCAGTTATGTAATGTTTTCCATGTGTAAGATCTGTCAGATTCTTGCTTTCATATTACATGCGAAGTTGGATGACGTATTATGTGTGGGTCTAATGGAGTCATGTGCGAAGAAGCGAGCATTAGGCTCGTTACAACACGTATAAATGCGCTGTACATCTACATGATGGCTGCAGCTGCAATCTGTCTGCGCTGATTTGGTTAAGATAGCTGGTAGCTTCATCGTTTTTTGCGATGAAACTAAACAACAAATTACTGTTGTTCGTAGGCGTCAAACTGGCTTAAATCCAACAGCTTTTCTGAAAAGTAAAAATGTATTCGAAACATGTCCAGGTGAGATAAACCATCATCATCATCATTTCCTTTGGGCCTTTGTCCCGCTTCAACGCGGGGTTGGCTGTGTTACTACGGATTTGGCAGTGTTAGTTGCAGAGGGTGGCTGGATGCCCTTCCTGTCGCCACTCTGACTCCAGGACGGAATTATTGCACCCCAGCTGTCTGCATTAAGTGTAAGGCATGAAATAGTGCGAACGTTTTCAAATGTCTGCGAGTCGTGTAACTGAGGCGGAAGGTGGGGGCCAGCCCGATATTCACCTAGCAGGATGTGGAAAACACCCTAAAAACCACTTCCAGGCTGACCGGCGTATCGCCGGGCGGATTCGATCCAGGGCTGGCGCACCTACCCGAGTCCAGGCAGCAGCGCGTTAGCGCTCTCGACTACCCTGGCGGGTGTACAGGTGAGATAAACACTTTCAGTTTATCCGGCCGTTGTGGCCGAGCGGTTCTAGGCACTTCAGTCCGGAACCGCGCGACTGCTATAGTCGCAGGTTCGAATCTTGCCTCGGGCATGGATGTGTGTGATGTCCTTAGGTTAATTAGGTTTAAGTAGTTCTAAGTTCTAGGGGACTGATGACCTCAGATGTCAAGTCCCATAGTGCTCAGAGAAATTTTTGACTTTCACTTTATCCACAATCGGCAATCTGCAGTCATATTTGATTGCGGAGCGATCATTTACTAAATTCAAAAGACGCATAAAGCGATTAGCAATTAACGTACTATGGCAACAAAATTATTGTTTAGTGACTAATCATTCCTCACCATAATTAGCTAAAAAGCTACATTCTTCGAGTATTTATAGCTCACACAGCTGCTTCTCTGTGGTCAGAAATCGCATTAAGAACTTGCACAACTTACATCACTTAGGATCAAAAGTTCTTTATTTCGCCTTGATACGCCTTTTCCAATGTTGGTTGGTCCTCGTGTCGATCAAATTCTCTTTTTCGTGCACTCCACGGCCATAAAATCTCGCGCCAACCCTCTTTCTATTTCCGTCCTTCCAGCTTCATCCAAATGTCCATTCCTCCGATTGTGGACAGATAATAATCTCTCTGGGCACAGAAACCTTACAACGGAATATACAGGGTGTTGGTAAATTCACTTACACACTTCTAAGACTTGTAGAGGGCAGTGAGTATATAATACACTCCTGGAAATCGAAAAAAGAACACATTGACACAGGTGTGTCAGACCCACCATACTTGCTCCGGACACTGCGAGAGGGCTGTACAAGCAATGATCACACGCACGGCACAGCGGACACACCAGGAACCGCGGTGTTGGCCGTCGAATGGCGCTAGCTGCGCAGCATTTGTGCACCGCCGCCGTCAGTGTGAGCCAGTTTGCAGTGGCATACGGAGCTCCATCGCAGTATTTAACACTGGTAGCATGCCGCGACAGCGTGGACGTGAACCGTATGTGCAGTTGACGGACTTTGAGTGAGGGCGTATAGTGGGCATGCGGGAGGCCGGGTGGACGTACAGCCGAGTTGCTCAACACGTGGGGCGTGAGGTATCCACAGTACATCGATGTTGTTGCCAGTGGTCGGCGGAAGGTGCACGTGCCCGTCGACCTGGGACCGGACCGCAGCGACGCACGGATGCACGCCAAGACCGTAGGATCCTACGCAGTGCCGTAGGGGACCGCACCGCCACTTCCCAGAAAATTAGGGACACTGTTGCTCCTGGGGTATCGGCGAGGACCATTCGCAACCGTCTCCATGAAGCTGGGCTACGGTCCCGCACACCGTTAGGCCGTCTTCCGCTCACGCCCCAACATCGTGCAGCCCGCCTCCAGTGGTGTCGCGACAGGCGTGAATGGAGGGACGAATGGAGACGTGTCGTCTTCAGCGATGAGAGTCGCTTCTGCCTTGGTGCCAATGATGGTCGTATGCGTGTTTGGCGCCGTGCAGGTGAGCGCCACAATCAGGACTGCATACGACCGAGGCACTCAGGGCCAACACCCGGCATCATGGTGTGGGGAGCGATCTCCTACACTGGCCGTACACCTCTGGTGATCGTCGAGGGGACACTGAATAGTGCACGGTACATCCAAACCGTCATCGAACCCATCGTTCTACCATTCCTAGAACAGCAAGGGAACTTGCTGTTCCAACAGGACAATGCACGTCCGCATGTATCCCGTGCTACCCAACGTGCTCTAGAAAGTGTAAGTCAACTACCCTGGCCAGCAAGATCTCCGGATCTGTCCCCCATTGAGCATGTTTGGGTCTGGATGAAGTGTCGTCTCACGCGGTCTGCACGTCCAGCACGAACGCTGGTCCAACTGAGGCGCCAGGTGGAAATGCCATGGCAAGCCGTTCCACAGGACTACATCCAGCATCTCTACGATCGTCTCCATGGGAGAATAGCAGCCTGCATTGCTGCGAAAGGTGGATATACACAGTACTAGTGCCGACATTGTGCATGCTCTGTTGCCTGTGTCTATGTGCCTGTAGTTCTGTCAGTGTGATCATGTGATGTATCTGACCCCAGGAATGTGTCAATAAAGTTTCCCCTTCCTGGGACAATGAATTCACGGTGTTCTTATTTCAATTTCCAGGAGTGTATTTTGCATAGGCACTAATGTCCCGGAAAGTACCGTATACATGCTACAGCCGTTTGAGAACATGTTTGCTAGGTAATATGCAAACTGTGGTAATGGTGAGGATGGTTATGTATGATAGACTGATGTCACTGCACGTCTCCTACTTCTCTGACCTGGTTCGAACCATATTCACTTGTCTGTGGGTGTTATAGCAACATGGTTGAGTACAAGTTTGCAGAATACACATACATGATCATACTGAATGATGAAGCTCGCGTTACTGCAACAGATGCTCATCGGCTTTATCATGATCGTTATCCACAACGTCCAGCTCCATCATATAGCCTTTTCGTCGCAATCAAGCAACGGGTTCAAGAAAGGGGTACTTCCACCATTAGCAGGCATGACTGTGGTGCTCCAAGCAGACGCCACACACCAGAAATGGAAGAGACCGTACTGTGTCAGTTGAAGAGAACCCGTCAACGAGTACACGAGCAATTTCTGTGGCTACTAATGAATGGAGTTGTGAAATAAGTTGTACTGTCTGGGAAGCCTGCATACTCTGATCGCTATAGAAACTATCAAACCAGTCGTATTAAAGTGTTTTAAAAACAAAAAGAAAATTACAATACTTAACTTTGACAATCACACAGATGTGTCGCAAGCAAAGGGCGACATACGGAATAACCAATCTTCTTCAGTATAGACAGTCCCAAGTCTGTGCTACTTAGAGAGTGCAAGCAAAGAGACTAGATGTGACACTGCTGTCGAAGTCGCTGATCTTGAAGCTGCTACTGAATTGGGCCATTACCAGTCGGTCACAGCGCTTATGTCCTCTCCACATAGGGGCCGCTACTGTCGCATTGTTGTCTTAGAGGGAGGTCCAGTCAGTGTGCGATTGGCTGACTTCTTCTCACAGCCTTCTCTTCCCTGTACTTCTGGACAGGCATGCCAGCGCTTCACTTTACGCCATAACATTCCTTCCCTCCCACCAATCCCTCCCAGAGCAACTGACTTTCGTCCTGTCGTCGTATATTGAGCACGACAATGGCGGGTCTGTGGACAGTCTGAAGGACTGGAAGCTGTGGCTGCAGGGTACGTTAGACTTCTGGTCGTACCCTACCTTCCGGCCTTCGCTTTTGTTTGTAACGTCCCCTGGAATAAGGCCTAAGGCTGCGTGTCCATCTACTGATGGCCATAGAAAGATGTAGAAGGTGTCAGCCGCTGCGGCGTGGGCGGATCCAGCTTAATCGGTAAGACGGGAGTAGGCAGAAGAGGCGAGGCTCCGTTTCCATGGGGCCGTCCCGCGATTTCGTGATGACATCCTTCAGCGGCTGTTGTGGCCGCGGTGTTCTCGGGATCCGTGAATCTGCGGAAGAGATACATCAGCATCACCGTGCACATGACAGTGGTGGATTTTATTGTGATGTCGGCGCTGCAATCCGTCTGCACCTCAAATGAGATGCATCCACGGGCCAAGTCGACGAAGGATCTCGTCTCGCACTCACCATCTGCTACTACTACAAAGCCTGAAAAATAAAATAATATGCGGCGCGAAGGGACACTTGCGGCTTTCCTACGGCGCCGGATGGTGAGAAGGGAGGAGCACAGTTCGATGGCAGGGGCCGTGAAGCAATTCCGTCGGAAATGGTCCATCTTGTGGATGCGAACGATAGGTGGTGAGAAACAGTTCCAATGCTTGATCCCTGGCGTGTGCAGTGCAAAGTTTGGCAGTCTGCTAGTTTAATGTTCTGACAAAACGTTTCACTTCGCTGTTTGACTGTGGATGGAACGGATCACTTGTTAGATGCTCCATGCCATTGCATTCAAAAAATGTTTCAGAGTCATTTGGCGTAAACTGAGAGCCGCTGTTAAACACTATGACTTCAGGCAAACCTTCGAGGCAACAAATAGAGGACAACGCCTGAACCGAGCTACGTGATGCTATCGAATTCATTTGCACAGAAAAAGGAAACTTGTAATAAGAGTCTACCACAACCAATCAATGAATGTTCCACGAAGGTCCTGCAAAGTCTATGGAACGCCATAGTGATTGCGACTTTGGCCAAGAAGAGAATTTTTGTGGCAGAGAGGACTGATTTCCCGCACGTGCATGCAACTGACGACATCTATGTGAGTGTCAATATCCTGCCAAGTAGAGTGTCAACACACTAACGGTTTTGTATGAACAATACCTCAGTGTTCTTCGCGAAGTAACTGCAACACTTATGTTTGCAAAGCTTTGGGGGTCAATACATGTGACTGTCCACTGTCATTCTGAACAAGAATCACGCCTTGCAGCATAGCGAGGCTATTTCATTTTTGTAATTTCTTGTGTGTTTGAGTGCTTAATAGATAAACTTCTTGCTGCTAAGAAGCCGAGTACACCATTCGTTTGTTACATATTTTTACGAGCTTCAAACACAAGCGACTGCAGTAATGGACAGGATCTGTGATTGCTGTGTACAGATGCGAGATGAGTTGGCGACCCTTCGCTCACAGCTCCAGGCTGTGTTGGCTTCTGTCAAACAGCTTGAGTCTGCTGCCAAAATGGTTCAAATGGCTCTGAGCACTATGGGACTTAACTTCTGAGGTCATCAGTCACCTAGAACTTAGAACTACTTAAACCTAACCAACCTAAGGACATCACACACATCCATGCTCGAGGCAGGATTCGAACCTGCGACCGCAGCAGTCATGCGGTTCCAGACTCTGCTGCCAAGAGACATCACTGTGATGGGTCAAACACAGGCATGCTAGGGACGCCGAGCACGTCCCACATATCCCCCGATTGGTCCACTGCTGTGGCCGCCCCAGGTATGCCTGTACTGAGGTTGATCCCTCATCTGTGGCCGAGTCGAAGACCAGTCCAAAGTCTGCTAGTCGGCGAAAACTTTTCCAAGGGGCTGATCATAGGGCCTCCCCAGTTCCTTTGACGAAAAGGTTTCGGGCGTTATCTGTGGCTGATGAAGACTCTGAGAAGGATGCAGTCGTCCACCCTGTTCCAGAGGAAGTTTCTGGGCCCGCAATGTCTGGGCATTCAAGGAGGGTGGTTTTACTGGTAGTTGGGAGCTTCAGCGTTAGGCATGTAATGGGGCCCCATAGGAACATGGCTGCCAGGGAGGGAACGGAATCCAGTGTGCACTCCATGTGCATACCGGGGGGAGTTACGGCGGATGTGGAAAGGGTGCTTTCGGATGCCATGGAGAGTACAGGGTGCAGCCAGCTGCAGGTGGTGGCCCATGTCGGTACCAACGACGTGTGTGCCTTTGGATCAGAGGAGATTCTCTCTGGTTTCTGGCTGCTAGCGGAAATAGTAAAGATTACCAGTCTTGCTTCCGAGATTAAGGTGGAGCTCACCATGATAGATATAACCGATTGTGGTCCTTTGGTGCAGAGACGGTTCTGTAACTATGTAGGATGCAGATTTCTTGACTTGCGCCATCGGATGGTGGATTTCCGGGTTCCAGTTAATAGCTCAGGAGTCCACTACACACAGGAGGCGGCTACACGGGTAGCGAGAGGCAGTGTGGAAGGGACTGGGAGGTTTTTTGGTTAGGGGTTCTCAGAGAACCACAGAGAGGACGTCCGTCTAAAAGGGGGCAGGTAAAACACAGTAAGGTAGTTGTAGAAACGATCAGTCTTGTAAGTTGTCGTAGCTGTGTTGGGAAAGAACCAGAGCTCCAAGCACTAATAGAAAGCACGGAAGCTCAAATAGTTACAGGAAGGGAAAGCTGGCTAAAGCCGGAAATAAGTTCAGCCGAATTTTTTTCAAACGATCTAACAGTGTTGAGAAAGGATAGATTAAATACAATTGGTGGTGGAGTATTTATTGCTGTCAGAAGTAGCTTGCCTTGTAGTGAAATTGAACTAGAACTATCTACTTCAATTAGTATGGGTAGGGTCATACCTGACAATCAGATTCAAGTATTAATTGGATCGTTCTGCCGCCCCCTTGATTCTGAAGATATAGTTGCTGAACAGCTCGAAGAAAACTTGAGTCACTTCAGATAGGTACCCCACTCATACAATTATAGTCGGCGGTGACTTCAATCTACCCTAGATATGCTGTAAGAATTATAAGTTTAAAGGTGGCGGCAGGCATAAAACGTCATCCGAAATTGTACTGAATGCTTTCTCAGAAAATTATTTTGAACAGTTAGTTCATGAGCTCACTCGAAGCGTAAATGGTTGCGAAAGCATACTTGACCTCTTAGCAAGAAATAATCCTGGAAAAATAGTGAGTATCGTGACGAATGCAGGGATTAGAGACCACAAGACAGTTTCTGCTAGGCTGAATACCGTAACACCTATAACCATCAAAAAGAAAAGCAAAATAAATCTATCTAAAAAGGCTGATAAAAATGCTCTTAACGTCTTTAAGAGACAGTCTTCACTCCTTCCGATCTGATCATGTAAGCGTAGAAAAGTTGTGGAATGTTTTCAAAGAGATAGTATCGACAGCAACTGCGACATACATAACACACAAATTAATAAATGATGGCACTAATCCCCCATGGTACACAAAACGCGTCAGATCGCTTTGCAGAAGCAGCGAAAAAAGCATGCGAAATTTAAAAGAACGTAAAATCCCCAAGACTGGCGATGTTTTGCAAAAGTTCGAAATAAAGCTCGTACTTCAATGCGAGATGCTTTTGTTTTAATAATTTCCACAACAAAATTCTGTCTCGAAATCTGGCAAAAAACCCAAAGAGATTCTGGTCATACATAAAGCACACCAGTAGCAAGACACAATCAATACCCTCACTGCACGATAACAACGGTTAAGTCACTGCTGACAGTGCCACTAAAGGAGAGTTATTAAATACTCATCACCAAAGAAGACGAAGTAAATATTCCTGAATTCCATTCAAGAACAACTGCCAAGATGAGAAACATATAAGCAGATATTCTCGGTGTAACAAAGTACCTTAAATGGCTTAATAACGTGATGACTAGGTGTTTTGTGCTGTCCTTAGGTTAGTTAGGTTTAAGTGGTTCTAAGTTCTAGGGAACTGATGACCATAGATGTTAAGTCCCATAGTGCTCAGAGCCATTTTTTTGACTTAAAAAAGGCAAGGCCTCCGGTCCAGATTGTATACCAGTCAGGTTCCTTTCAGAGTATGCTGATATAATAGCTCCATATTTATCAATGATATACAACCGCTCGCTCATAGAACGATCCGTACCTAAGGACTGGAAAATATCTGAAGTCACACGAATACCCAAAAAGGGAAATAGGAGTAATCCGCTGAATTACAGGCCCATATCACTAACTTCTATTTGCAATAGGGTTTTGGAACATACACTGTATTCGAACATTATGAAGTACCTCGAAGAAAACTATTACTGACACATAGTCAGAACGGATTCAGAAAATATCGTTCTTGCGGAACACAACTAGCTCTTTATACTCATGAGGTAATAAGTGCTTTAGACAGGGGATGTCAAATTGATTCCATATTTTTAGATCTTCAGAAGTCTTTCGACATCGTTCCTCACAAGCGTCTTCTAACCAAACTGTGTGCATATTGAGTATCGCCTCAGTTGTGCGATTGGATTCGTGATTTCTTGTCAGAAATGTCACAGTTCGTAGTAGCAGACGGAAAGTCATAGAGTAAAACAGAAGTAATATCCGCCGTTCCCCAAGGAAGTGTTATAGGTCCTCTATTGTCCCTGATCCATATTAACGACATAGGAGAATCTGAGTAGCCCTCTTAGATTATTTGCAGATGATGCTATCATTTACCGTCTTGTAAAGTCATCAGATGACCAAAACGAAAGGCCAAATGATTCAGATAAGATGTCTGTATGGCGAGGAAAGTGGCAATTGACCCTGAATGAAGAACAGTATGAAGTCACTCACATGAGTGCTAAAGGAATCCGTTAAATTTTGATTACGCGTAAGTGACACAAATCTGAAGGCTGTAAATTCAACTAAATTCTTACGGAAATAGGATTACAAATAACCTAAATTGGGACGATCACATAGATAATATTGTGGGTAAAGCAAGCCAAATACTGCGATTCACTGGCAGAACACTTAAAAGGTGCAACAAGTCTACTAGAGAGACTGCTTACACCACACTTATCCGCTCTATTCTGGGATAGAGCTGTCCGGTGTGGGATTCGTATCAGGTGGGACTGATGGATGACATCGAAAAAGTACAAAGGAGGGCAGCTCGTTTTTTGGCTATCGCGAAATAGGGGAGATAGTGTCACAGACATGATACGTGAATTAGAGTGTCGATCATTAAAACAAAGGCATTTTTATTTGCGACGGGATCTTCTCATGAAATTTCTATCACCAGTTTTCTCCTCCGATTGCGAAAACATTCTGTTGGCACCCACCTACATAAGGAGAAATGATCATCACGATAAAATAAGAGAAATCTGATCTCAAACAGAAAAACTGAAGTGCTCTTTTTTCCGGCGCGCAGTTCCAGAGTGGAATGGGAGAGAGAGAGCTTGAAGGTGGTCCACTGAATCCTTAGCACAGGAGTCACGTAGCTGTAGATGTAGACGCCAACGTGAAGAGTTTCAGCGGACTACAAAGTTCATTTTGCTATGCAATCAGCGAGGCCCAGATGTGTGAATGTATTTTAGCAAAACGTTAAACCGTGAATCAGTTTCCATGGCCTGTGCGATTTTCCTATAGTTCAGAGGAAAGGATTGAAGCAATTCAGAATCCTGAGCATCGATGTGACAACAAGATACAGCACAAGCGTCAAAGTCTGTATCAAGGCCAATCGGAAGACGTGAAAGTGCGTCCGCATTACCATGTTGAGCCCTCTGACGATACACAATGTCGTACTGGTATTATGACAACAAGAAGCCCATCTTTGCAATTACTGAGCAATTCGTACAGGAACCGGCTTCATTGGATGAAACTAGGATTGCAATGGCTTGTGATCCGCTACTAAGTAGAATTTTGTGCCATACAAATAATGATGGAATTTCCTGTCACCATACAATAGCCAATGTCTTTCTCTCTATTTGTGAATAGTTACAGTGAGCTTTGGACAACATTTTTGATGTGAAAGCTATAGGCCTGTCTTAACCACCACATCTGTACGAAAGCACTGAACCGATTCTGTAAGCGCTTCAGTCCGGAACTGTGCTGCTCCTATGGTCGCACGTTCGAATCCTGCTTCCATCATGGAGCTTTGTGATGTCCTTAGGTTAGTTAGGTTATAGTAGCTCTAAGTCTAGGGGAATTATGACCTCAGATGTTAAGTTCCACAGTGGTTAGAGCCATTTGAACCATTTTTGATTCCGTAAGAAGCAGCTTCAACTTGCAAGACAACTGATTTGTCAGGATCGAAGTGAACCTAGCATCGATCACTGAGCAATGCATCTTCAAGTTTTTGAAAAGCTTCTTGGCACTCATACGTCCGAATAAAGGGGATGTTCTAGCGACACAAGCGGTGCAATGGAGCTACGATTTGTGCAGCATTCGGTACGAAACGAACGTAATAGTTTATTTTGCCTAAGACTGACTGCAACTCTGTGACATTTAGAGGAACTGGCAGATCGCGAGTGGCTAACAAATGTGACTTTCATGACATGACAAAGACACTGAAACTCAGGTTTTAAAAAAATCGCACTTGTCCAGTCTACACTTCAGTCCTGCATCAGACAGCACGAGACACAAAGCACGCAAATTTGCAATGTGTTCTTCAGGTGTACGACCTGCTACGACAATATCGTCCAAATAGTTTGAACAGTTTGGTACTTGAGCAGTCAGCTGTTCCAGATATCATTGGAAAATGGCGAGTGCGGAAGTACTGTCAAAAGGCAAACGCAAATATTTAAACAAGCCCAAATTAGTGTATACAACACTCGCAGTTTGAGATTCTTCATCTAGTGATATTTGAAGATATACGTCGCGCAAATGAACTTTTGAAAAGTAGCTACCAGCATGCAATCTAGCCATCAGATCCTCTGGGCTTGGCAATGGATAAGTATCAATCACAGTTTGTGGGTTGACTGTAGAGTTAAAACACCACAGAGGCGTATGCGACCTGAAGGCTTGGGGAGCAAAACGAGTGGACTTGCCCATTGACTACCATGTATGGGTGCAATAGCTCCGCTATCTTCCAATTCCGTAAGTTCAGCAGCCCCTTTGTTCCGTAATGTAATGGGAATTGTTCTGGCCCGGCAAAATTTCGGCTGAGCAGTAATATGTGCAACAAAATTGTTAGCTTTTCCTAAACCTTCCCAGGAGAGTTTAGGGAATTCTTTCAGCAAGCTAGCTACACTGTGGTTCGCATTGAATGCAGTCACTGTCAACACATTGTTCTGAATTTAAATTCCCAACAAGTCGCACGAATCAAGGCTAAATATGTTCTCAATATCGAGTGATTGTATCACAGCAAAAGTTACAGTTCGCATATGCGAGCGATACATGCCAGGCAAAGTGCATTTTTCGAGAACGGGAATGTCTTGTCCAATTGTGAGATTTCAGGTGTTTCCTAGTTTTCGATAGGCGTGGGAAGCCTAACAGTTCATAGGTGTTACGACTCAGCAATGTAACAGAGGCACCCGTGTCCAACTGAAATTTCACACGTTTTCCACTAATATGCAAATGAAGAAACAGTTTGTCGGACTGCCGTAGCGCTGAAGAAACCGGTCACTTGCTAGATTTGCTAATGCTGAAGCAGGCTTTGAATACACTGCACTGATCACATGGGCCTTGAGAACAGATTTTTGTGAGTGCACAGAATTCTTATGTTCGTTCCGTCGCAAACAAACAAATTGTATGTGACCTTTGTTGCCAGAAGCATAACACTGTGCAACTCTGGACAGGTGGTCTTGGCGTTTGGGCGACGAACAGCACCAAGGGCACGATATAATTTTGTTTACTGATGTAGCCGCCTGGTTGGAGAACTGTTTTCGTGGCTTGGCGCATGCATTCGGTTGCTGCCTACTGGGATGGTTGTGAACGAGGGACGACTCAACCCGACAAACTGGTGGCTGCTTACATTTATCATCTGCTACGGCACCTGAATCATATTGACCTAGGATTTGCACAACGTGCTGGAATGATGGATCTGACGGTTTCAAAATTTGTCCTCCAAGTTTGACATCAGTTACATTGTACGCAATCACATCACGCAGCATAACATCTCAATATAAAGCACCAAAAGCACATTTTAATTTGCATTTCCTCGTCATAACATGCAAATCTGTTACCCACTCGCGATAAGTTTGTTCTGGCCTTTTAATGCAACGAAGGACTTGGTACATAGCTCCCACCACATTCACTTGTTGGTCATAATAGTTTAAAAAAACCTACAATCTGACCATAGGAAAGTTCACTGAGAGTGGCGTTAGGAAACAATTCCTGAATAAGGCGGAAGAGTGCACTTCCTTATGTTGACAAAAAAGCAATGTAGTTTCACAGTACCTGACACTTTGTGAGCAATGGTGTGGGCTTCATACTGTCGCAACCACTCGAGCCATTCCTCTTCTTTTTCGTTAAACTGGTGAAAAGGCAGTATGGCACTCGGAGCTACAGCTGTTGCATGTTGCACAGCGTTGGTGGTTTGGTTGTTAGTAACTGCCGTACCGTATTGAGAGGGGTGGCGATCTGTTACGTCTGAAACTGAAACATCTGTATTAGCCGCGTTGTATCTATCACTTGCAGCTGAGGCACCGGAGCAAAGGGTGGGAGAAGTGGGTTTCTCACTTTGGAATAGGCAAATGCAATAAACATACAATGAAAGCAATAAAAATACGCACACAAGGAAAGAAAATTTCTGCAACGACCATCTGAAAGCATTGAACAGAATAAACACTATAAGAGACACTGTAATAACGTGTAAACACACCCCTGCAAAGAGAAGACAAGGTAGAGTTAAGTCGCCAGCAGAAAAAAAAACGCCGATGACAAGGAAGCCTGCATACTCGGATCACTAGACAAACAGTCAAACCAGTAGTATCAATGAGTTTTATTACAAAAAGTAAGTTACAATATTTAACTTTGGCAATTACACTGATGCGTCGCAAGGAAAGAGCGACATACAAGATAATCAATCTTATTCAGTAAAGATAATCCTAAGTCTGTGCTACATAGAGAGTATAAGCAAAGAGACAAGAGTTGACACTGCTCTCGAAGTCGCTAATCTTGAAGCTGCTAATGAACTGGGCTGTTACCAGCTTTTTTTTTTTTCTTTATTGCAGTTTCATTCCACTGCCGCATAAGGGCAGGGGAGGACTGGTAGCGACACAGTCCACCACCAATTGGCTTTACAAAAATATAGAAGGGTGATTACATAAAAAAAGAGGGGACAAAAAGGGGGACATAAAAAACACAGTAAATGGAGATGAAGGGAGTTAAAATATACACGGATATGGACTGGGGAACAGTTGAAAAGTCGACATAAAGTTAAAAGAACACGGCTAGCAAATCAAAGTGCACTTGAAAAACACTAGAGGCAAACACAAGTTAAAAGTTGGCCACAGGATAAAAATCACACAGAGCCAGACACTTAAAAAAACACTGGAAACGACGGAGCACTCATGAAGAATAAAAAACCGCTGGTAGGGACCTGCTGAGGGACTGGAGGCTGGAGAGGAGGGAAAAAGTGAGGAGGAAGGTGCAGCAGTGGGGATGGAAAGAAGAGGAATAAAAGGGGGCAAGAGGCGCACCAAGAGGCAGGAGACAGGCAGGGCGGGAGACGAAGAGGGAATACAAAGCAGGAGGGAGTGCAGAGACACTGAGGGGGAACACGGGAGAGAGAGGGGGTGTAGTAGGGGGAAAGCCGCTCAGGAGAATGGAGTTGGAGGACAAGGAGCCCTGAGGAGGAAGCAGGAGGAAGTTGGTGTTAGATTTGGTAGGAGGGGTAGACATCAGGGTGAAGCTCATCACTGGGGAGGGGTAGGTGCTGGGAGTTGTGTTGGGAAAGGAGGTGGAGGGTGTGGGAGATGGAGAGAGGGCGGGACACAGCGCTAAAGGTGTGGCAATGGGCTGGGGGTAGAGAGGAAGGGGGACACCAGGAAAGGTGGCAGACAGCTGGCACAAACCTTCACTAACATGCTTCTGTCAGTCAAGCACCACAGTGGTAGATGGTTCATCTGCTAGGGGGATAATGGTGGAGTCATTTGCCGTTGGAGAACATAGCCTGGAGTTCTGTAGGAGACAGGTTAGGGTCATGTTGTAGAAAACTGAGGAAGGATGAACCTTCTGCCAGGCACTTGAATGTGATTTGCAGAGTAGCCATGTAGATGTAGATCGAGTCGGTGGACAGTATACAGGGTGCAGACATGTGTCGTCACCAGTCGTCACCAGTCGGTCGTGGCGCTTACGACCTCTCCACACAGGGGCCACTGCTGTCGTGTTGTCATCCTGGAGGGAGGTCCAATCAGCATTCGATTGGCTGACTTCTCACAGCCTTCTCTTCCCTGTCGTTCCCGGCTGGCGTGCCGACACTTGACTTTATGCTGTAACATAAGTGATGTTCAGAATATTATGTACTCATTCCCCTCTACAAGTGCTAGAAGTTTGTAACGGGAATTTCCAAACACCCCGTATACATGTACGTCACTCCACTATGAACAAATTTATTTACTTCAGATCTTCCACCATGAGGTGGGTTGGCAGAAGCTCGCCATGGTTTCCAGTCTTTGGCCTTCCTCTTGAGAGCGGTATCAGTGGTGCAGCCGGTATCATCCATTACCTGTTTGACGTTTTCCAGTCTCTATCTGCCTCTTGTGTTCTTCCCCTCTGCTGTCCTTTTAGTGATACTTTTAATGACGTCATGTCTCACCAGATGGCCGACCCCTTCTGTATTGGATAAGCTTTGAAAGACATGGTTGCTCTTCCTCCACTCTGTGGAGCTCAATTCGATACCTTGTCAACCCAGGCATCTTTAGCATTCTGCGACAGCTGCACGTCTTACAGGCTATTATTTGTTGTCCTTTTGCTTCTCCGAGTGTCTATACTTCCGTATAGCTGCACACTCAAAACAAATGTCTTCGTGAGATCTTCCCTGGAATATTTGTCTATGCCGCTGGACGTGAAAAGGATTCTTCTCTTGTTAAAATCAGCCATCACCTTTGCAATATCCATCTTTGATCTACCAAACGATGCAGTTTTACTCGCTACGTAGGCGAAGAATTCGACGGTCTCTAGTCGCTCCCTGTTAAGTGAGCGTTCGGAAATGGTGTTTTGTCTACTCACAACTAGGGTTTTTGTTTTAGCTTCATTAATTCTCACGTTATAGGGAGACCTGAGGGTGGTTTCCATTCGGGCAAGCATCTTCACTTAACGTTGCGACATCAGCAGCGAATCTCAACATGTCTATTTTCTTACCACTGACTTTAATTCCTCCTGTAACTCCAAGTTTTCCTCTGAATGCATCTGTTGTCCTCCGAATACATCCATTAAATAAGACAAGAGACAGTGTGTGGTCCTCTCTGACAGCCTGCATAACAGTAGCTTCTTCTTCACGTTCTCCACATCCCATCATAGCCACTTCATCTTTGCACACACTCTTTACTACCTTCTGTCCTTACACTTTATGAAACTCTCTCTCAGAAACACGACAAGCTGTCGCCAGCTTACCCTGCCAAATTCTTCTTCTAAGTCGACGAAGGCTTTAGTCTTTTCTCAAGAATTAATCGTATATCGAGTATTGCTTCTCGTGTACTCACACATTGGTCGTCCGTGATCATTGCATCTGCCCTTCAGAACGATAAAAGTCAAGATCTTTGAGGCATGTTTCAACAGACTGAGAGTCCAACAGTGTTCATATCTGTTTGCAGATACTTTATTTGGTACGGGCATTGTAAAACATTTTTTTGATTTGTTGGGAGCTTCACGGTTTTGTGAGTTGGAAGACTTCAACATGTAGCTGTAGTCCAGCAGCCTTGACGAGCTCTGTTGGCATATCATCGACTCCAGCAGCTTTCCCAGGTTTAGCTGTCTGAGTGCAAGATCAAACTCATTGCGCAAGAGTCTTCTGGAGCACCTTCCTCAGGATCCTCCAGTTTCACATCTTCATTATTTCATGTATTCAGCTTTTCAAACTATTCCTCCACCTTTCTGCAATGTCTCTTTTCTCATATAATACTATTTCACATTCGTTTTCGACTCCACCGCATTTCATTCAACTATATCCAAAGAATTGTTTAACTGATTTATAGTCATATTCCACGTTCCCCACCTTGATCAAGACATTCATCTCTTTGCATGGTTACTCCAAAAATTGTTTCGCAGCCTTCATTGATTCTCGGTTGATTTCGCATAACACAGATAACGTTAATAAAAGAAAGAGAAAAGTTATGTAAATAAATACGCCAGGAAAATTACATTTCAAAATGGTTCAAATGGCTCTGAACACTATGCGACTTAACTTCTGAGGTCATCAGTCGCCTAGAACTTAGAACTAATTAGACCTAACTAACCTAAGGACATCACACACATCCATGCCCGAGGCAGCTGCGTGCATTTCAAAGATGACTGATGTACCAAGTTATGTACACGAATTATTTTTTATGACCTTTATTATTTTAGAAGGAGAATTTTCATATTTGAGTCCGTATCTGATGATTTTTTCCCTTGTTAAAATTTTTCATTTCTTTATTTCTTTGTTCAGTGATAGTTTTGCAGTCGCGATCTCATTCGAGCGTTCATTCTCGTTCAGATCAGACAAGCTGCAATGTTAAAACCTGATGTCACAACTGTCCACAGTTAGACTAAACGATTTCTTGGATCAAGCTGAACGAGAATCAGGCTGCGATCAAAGAGTAAAAAATTTTAGTTCTCCAACTGTACTTTTCAGGGGAAAAAAGTATCATTTGTAGACATCAACGGACAGAAGACACTTATTCAAAATAGAAGCAAAGCTGCTGCTTCATTTACAGTGGAAACGGTAAAGATTGTACGGACTTACAAGCACTTAATGCAGTCAAAAATGTAAAAAAGTCGGAGGAAGTGTTTCCACACGTTTTTCTGTCATTTAGTGTAAAAAAATTCAGTAAGCAGACATTTAATTCATTCATATTGTTTTTAAACAAAAAATATCAGTAATAAGTGTCAATGAAATAAACATGTACCCTCATTTGTGTTTATGAAATGACTACATAAGCTATATATGTTTCTGCTGTTTCCTTAAAGTATTATTGGATAGCATAATCCAAATGAGAAAGAAGAGATGATGAATTACGATAGGATGCTGCACATTCATGCTAACAGGTTTGATGATTACAGTCACACAAAAAACTGTGCGCATCCAGGCGCAGTTTGTCGAACCTGTTAATTGATACGTAGGATATATAATTACCGTTATTTGCAAATATTTCACATTGGAATGCAAATTATGTAGCTAATATGTAACTTAATGACTGAGCTTTGACGCAGTAAGTGGCTGTGCACCCAACTGGCATATGATTACCTCGAAGTTAACTGCCCTGATTATGACATCATTTAATACCGATGACAAACTTATTGCCTTCTTTAAATAGTGTAACCTGCCAAAGAAGTAGACCGACGCTTCTCATAAAGCTTATTACCGGTTAATATCTCAGAGACTTCCATTGTTGTAGTATGAGTACGTGTTTGAGATGACAAAGCGAGAACGACACGCATAATTAGCTGTTTATTCTTTGTCACATTCGCACGTGACTCAGATGGCGTAGAAATTTTCCTACTTCCTCTTGTTTCTTGATCGCTACGAGCTTCGATGTAAGTACGTTATGCGCCTTCCAGGGTCATGTAGTTCTCGATGCAGTTGTTTTAGTTCTTCCTTCTCTTCCTGTGGCAGCGGGGACCATAGACGCAGTGTCGAATGAAGAAGACTTGTCCTGGGATTGGGGCTTTCTCCGTCGTGTTGTTTAGCTAAAATCTAAACAACAAAAGTGGAATATTAAGGAACAGTTTAAGGTCCATACGGCACGCAGAACTTCTCACGGGTTGTGGAATGGCACTGGCAAGTGCCACAACGCTCGAACGCTCACAGTGCACTCGTTGTGCAATAAAACATTATTCGTTCATTACCCATTTTCTATCCAATTCCTGCAACATTCACTGCTCTCCAACAAAACTGCAACACCATAAAGGAGGAACGCAACACAAATCACATTCCCATGAAGTATACTGTACGCTTGGATATGCGAATAACTACCCGTTCACCACAACCACACCAGTTAAGGAAGAAGTAATCTCAGTTACATTCTAGTATAGGGAAACACTACGCAGTGAGTTACCCTTCATAAATAGAAAATGAATATTGGACCTCACGGCTGCGATAAAGTGGACAGAATAACGATCAATCATTTACCAAGGTTATGAGGTATGTGTTATTCAGTGAAACAAAAAGTTCGAAAAACTGACAGATAAAGTGCACAAAACCGGAGCCCTCCTGAATACAAAACGAGTAATGGTGAAACTTTCGTCAGAGGAACACAATGAAGCCGTCGTATCACTTCAAGGCACAGAACTGAATTTCACAACCACACATACGCTGAAGAGCAAAAGCACCTGCCTAATATTTTGTGCCCCCCCCCCCCCCCCCCAACCACTCGAGCACGCAGAAGTGCCACAACACGGCGTGGCATGGACTCTACTGTCAGATGCAGTGCTGGAGAGAACTGACACCCTGAATCCTGCAGGGTTGTCCATGCATCCGTAAGAGTACGAGGGGGTGGAGATGTCTTCTGAACAGCCCGTTGGAGGGCATCTCAGACATGCTCAATAATGTTCATGTCTGGGGAGTTTGTGGCCAGCGGAAATGTTTAGAAAAAATGGCTCTGAGCACTATGGGACTCAACTGCTGAGGTCATAAGTCCCCTAGAACTTAGAACTACTTAAACCTCGCTAACCTAAGGACAACACACACATCCATGCCCGAGGCAGGATTCGAACCTGCGACCGTAGCGGTCGCGCGGTTCCAGACTGTAGCGCCAGAACCGCTCGGCCACCAGCGGCCGGCGAAATACACTCCTGGAAATGGAAAAAAGAACACATTGACACCGGTGTGTCAGACCCACCATACTTGCTCCGGACACTGCGAGAGGGCTGTACAAGCAATGATCACACGCACGGCACAGCGGACACACCAGGAACCGCGGTGTTGGCCGTCGAATGGCGCTAGCTGCGCAGCATTTGTGCACCGCCGCCGTCAGTGTCAGCCAGTTTGCCGTGGCATACGGAGCTCCATCGCAGTCTTTAATACTGGTAGCATGCCGCGACAGCGTGGACGTGAACCGTATGTGCAGTTGACGGACTTTGAGCGAGGGCGTATAGTGGGCATGCGGGAGGCCGGGTGGACGTACCGCCGAATTGCTCAACACGTGGGGCGTGAGGTCTCCACAGTACATCGATGTTGTCGCCAGTGGTCGGCGGAAGGTGCACGTGCCCGTCGACCTGGGACCGGACCGCAGCGACGCACGGATGCACGCCAAGACCGTAGGATCCTACGCAGTGCCGTAGGGGACCGCACCGCCACTTCCCAGCAAATTAGGGACACTGTTGCTCCTGGGGTATCGGCGAGGACCATTCGCAACCGTCTCCATGAAGCTGGGCTACGGTCCCGCACACCGTTAGGCCGTCTTCCGCTCACGCCCCAACATCGTGCAGCCCGCCTCCAGTGGTGTCGCGACAGGCGTGAATGGAGGGACGAATGGAGACGTGTCGTCTTCAGCGATGAGAGTCGCTTCTGCCTTGGTGCCAATGATGGTCGTATGCGTGTTTGGCGCCGTGCAGGTGAGCGCCACAATCAGGACTGCATACGACCGAGGCACTCAGGGCCAACACCCGGCATCATGGTGTGGGGAGCGATCTCCTACACTGGCCGTACACCTCTGGTGATCGTCGAGGGGACACTGAATAGTGCACGGTACATCCAAACCGTCATCGAACCCATCGTTCTACCATTCCTAGACCGGCAAGGGAACTTGCTGTTCCAACAGGACAATGCACGTCCGCATGTATCCCGTGCCACCCAACGTGCTCTAGAAGGTGTAAGTCAACTACCCTGGCCAGCAAGATCTCCGGATCTGTCCCCCATTGAGCATGTTTGGGACTGGATGAAGCGTCGTCTCACGCGGTGTGCACGTCCAGCACGAACGCTGGTCCAACTGAGGCGCCAGGTGGAAATGGCATGGCAAGCCGTTCCACAGGACTACATCCAGCATCTCTACGATCGTCTCCATGGGAGAATAGCAGCGTGCATTGCTGCGAAAGGTGGATATACACTGTACTAGTGCCGACATTGTGCATGCTCTGTTGCCTGTGTCTATGTGCCTGTGGTTCTGTCAGTGTGATCATGTGATGTATCTGACCCCAGGAATGTGTCAATAAAGTTTCCCCTTCCTGGCACAATCAATTCACGGTGTTCTTATTTCAATTTCCAGGAGTGTATTTAGATTGAGAAGAGTGTTCCTGGAGCTACTGTGTAGTAATTATGGACGTGTGGGGTGTCGTATTGTCCTGCTGCAATTGCCCACGTACGTCGGAATGCACAGTGGACATGAATGGATGCGGGTGATCAGAGAGGATGCTTAGGTACGTGTCACCTGTCAGAGTCGTGTCTGGATGTATCGGGGGTCCCATATCAATCCAACTGCACACCCCCCCCACACCATTACAGAGCGTCCACCAGCTTGAACAGTCCCCTGCTGACTTGCAGGGTCCATGTGTTCATGAAGTTGTCTCCAATGTCGGTGTGACGGGCCAAGGCTATGCGTAAAGCTACGGTGTGACGGGCCAAGGCTATGCGTAAAGCTACGTGTCGTTCAGTCATCAAGGGCACACGAGTGGGCGTTCGGATCCAAAAGCTCATATCGATGATGTTTCGTTGAATGGTTTGCACGCTGACACCTGTAGATGGCTCAGCAAGCTGCAGTAATTTTCGGAAAGGTTGCACTTTTGTCACGTTGAACGATTCTCTTCAGTCATCGTTGGTCCGATTCTTACAGGAACTTTTAACGGCCAAAGCTATGTTTGTTTTTCCGGATTCCTGATATTTACGGTTGTTGTTGTTGTTGTGGTCTTCAGTCCTGAGAGTGGTTTGATGGAGCTCTCCATGCTACTCCATCCTGTGCAAGCTTCTTTATCTCCCAGTACGTACTGCAGCCTACATCCTTCTGAATCTGCTTAGTGTATTCATCTCTTGGTCTCCCTCTACGATTTTGACCCTCCACGCTGCTCTCCAATACTAAATTGGTGATCCCTTGATGCCTCAGAACGTGTCCTACCAACCGATCCCTTCTTCTAAACTAGTGCCACAAACTCCTCTTCTCCCCAATTCTATTCAATACCTCCTCATTAGTTATGTGATCTACCCAAATAATCTTCAGCATTCTTCTGTAGCACCACATTTCGAAAGCATCTATTCTCTTCTTGTCCAAACTATTTATCGTCCATGTTTCACTTCCATACATGGCTACACTCCATACAAATACTTTCAGAAATGACATCCTAACACTTAAATCTATGCTCGATGTTAACAAATTTTTCTTCTTCAGAAACGCTGTCCTTGCCATTGCCAGTCTACATTTTATATCTTCTTTACTTCGATCATCATCAGTTATTTTGCTCCCCAAATAGCAAGACTCATTTACTACTTTAAGTGTCTCATTTGCTAAATCTAATTCCGTCAGCATCACCCGACTTAATTCGACTACATTCCATATCCTCGTTTTGCTTTTGTTGATGTTCATCTTATATCCTTCCTTCAAGACACTGTCCATTCCATTCAACTGTTCTTCCAAGTCCTTTGCTGTCTCTGACAGAATTACAATGTCATCGGCAAACGTTAAAGTTTTTATTTCTTCTCCATGGATTTTAATACCTACTCCGTAATACTCGTGAAATGGTTGTACGGGAATATCCCCTCTTCTTCGCTACCTCGGAGATGCTCTGTCCCAATGCTCGTGCGCCGACTATAACACCACGTTCAGACTCACTTAAATCTTGATCACGTGCTATTGTAGAAGCAGTAACCGATCTGACAACTGCGCCAGACACTTGTTATCTTATACAGGCGATGCCGACCGCAGCGCCGTATTCTGCATATTTACGATCTCTGTATTTGAATACGCATGCCGACATTATTGTCTCTGGCGCTTCATTTTAAGAGAATTTCAGCTGAAGAAATTGTCAGTGTTGTCGTAGTATCTTTCTTTCCTCTGGATGGTTCATGCCGAATAAGCAAGGCTAGACGTATCTATAATTCTAGGGATAATGAAATCCTCCAAAAGCAACAAACCGCCGCAGGAAAGTAAAGGTCCTAATGATCCAAAGAGAACGATGTCGTTGTGGTGATTAAAGTAGATAAGGGAAATGCTACAGTTGTAATGGGTGCTGTGGAGTACCACAAGAAGGTGAAACAACTATTCGTTGATCCTGTGTATCACAAGTCAGAAAGCAGCCCGATAAACAGAATGATTTGTAAAGTGGAAAATCTGTTACAGACTCCGGAATGGTTAGTTGTATTACCAAGAGTCTAACACACCGAACACCTATCTCACCTACAATGTACGGATTACTACAGATACACAAAGAATGGTATCTACTGAGACCTACAGTGAATGGAATTATTTCGCTTACTTTTAGAGAGTCATCTGTTTGGAAAACTGCAAATAATAGAGATTTGAAACCTTTTTCATTGCGGATGCACAAGTACGTCCGGCCTCCTGTGGGAATCTCTGAGTAGCGAACGGGAATGTAATGGCAGGGACTATGAATAGGCGGCGCTCGGTGGGAGGCGTACCGAGATAGTCCTAGCAGAAGCGGTAACGCTGAGTCCCGGATGGCGCATTGCTACCGCATCTGCTTAGTAAGCAGGAGATCCTGGGTTCGAATCCTCGTCTGGTACGCATTTTCGCTCGTCACGGCTGATTCCGCTTAATGGCCCGCTGCAGCTGACAGCAGTGACCCCCATACTTTTTTACATACTTCTAGTCTTGCTTGTCAGAAATACTTTGCTGTTCATTCTGAACAAGTCGCGATTTACGAGAGCGTTGTTAGGCAGAGCAACAACACAGCTTAAATTGCTGCGACTGAAACGATCAACAATGACGCTTACATTCTTGCCTGTCACAAATATTTATCTGCTATCGAATCGTTCACAACGCTTTCGAAAACTGAGCGGTCAAGACAAAGTTCACACCACATAGTGAGTGATAATGAAACTTCTGCAAACAGAGAATGTACGTTGATGTCAATGGTGTCCGACACACTTCATGTTTTACATCTTCCTAAATACTCATCTTAAGACGAAATATACACTTAATTGCCGCGAGCAACACTATTCGCCAACATGAATCATAGTAGAAAGTAGAGCAAAGTTTTCGGTGAGTCTTTACGGTATGTCAGTGTTTCAGAAAGAACAGCCAGCGACACGAGCACTCATATATTGAAAATATGGACCAAGTTTTATTCTCCCTCTCTTTTCCACAAAAATAACTGCAGCAACAAGATGTACTATTCCATTTATCATTTGCTGACTAATTTTTCCCGCAGTGTTACACGTGTAAACATTCAGCGTTCATTATGTCCGGCTCAGCGCCCACAGACCACCAGAGATGCAAATGTCTCTGCCAGACCGCACACGAGCTCATCCCAAACTAAGCATTCCTGTTTGTTCTCGCTACACTGAAGTGCTGGTGGTTATTCGAGTTTCGGGCCAAGCTGTTCCTGACGACAGCTGCCTGGACACTTGCTGGGCAAACACCCCGCGCGGACGCTCGTTTAGCCCGTCCAGCCCGTACCTCACAAGCTGCGCAGGCGCAGGTCGCAACGTCTGTGTCTGCATTTAGCGCTCACCTCATCTACATCTTGAAGTGTCGTAAAGTTCCTTATAACCTACCCAAGTGTGTAGGTTAAGCTAAGGTTGCTAGAGCCATTTTGTTATAACATAAGCAGTCACATGAACTTCTACGTTCCCATGCAGAGATTTACCAGGAAGTTCATGGTTTTTTGAAGCTCTTTGTTCTCAGAAAGTTAAGGGTTCTGTGAACACATGATCTCAAATTTATTTCATATTTCTGGATTTCCAGATAGCTTCTGATACCGTCTCTCACAAGAGTCGTCTAACCAGATTACGTACCTATGAAGAATCGCCTCAGTTGTGAGACTGGATTCGTGGTTTCCTTTCACAAAGGCCACAGTTCGCGGAAAGTATATCGAAATTGATATCTGGTGTTTCCCAAGGATGTGTATAGGCCCTCTGTTGTTCCCAATCTGTATAAATGGTTTAGCAGACGATCTGATCAGCCTTCTTACAATGTTTGCAGCTGATGGTGTCATTTACTGTCTAGTAAAGTCATCAGAAGATCAAAACAAATTACAAAATGGTTCAGACTCGATATCTGTATGGCGCAAAAACTGGCAATTGACTTTAAATAATGAAAAGTATGAGGTCATCCACATGAGTACTAAATGGAATCGCTAAATTTCGGCTAGACGATAAATCACAGAAATCAAAAGCCTGTCTGTTCAACTAAATACTTAATTACGAACAATTTAAGTCTGAATGATCGCGTAGATATTATAGTGGGTAAGGTTGACCAATGACTTCGTTTCATTCGCAGAACGCTTAAGAAGACTGCTTACAGTACTCTTGTCCATGTGCTGATACAGTACTGATATGGGGTATGGGATCCTTACCAGATACGGTTGGCGAAGGACATCGGAAATATTCAACAGAGAACAGCTCGTTTTACATTACCGCGAAATAATACAGAGAATGTCACTCATATCATACGCGAGTTGGAATGGTAATCATTAATATAAAGGTATATTTCGTGGTGGCAAGATCTTTTCACGAAATTTAAACTCCAAGTTACTCCTCCGAGTGCAAAAATATTTTCATAACGGCCACCTACAGACGAAGAAATGATCATCGAAATAAAATGCGAGAAATAAGACCTCGCACGGAGAGACTTAAGTGTTCCCTCTTCCTGCCCGTTTTGGACAGTGGGACTGCAGAGAAATAGTCTGAAAGTGTCAGACACTTAAATGCGAGTTGCAGAGTAGTCAAGTAGATGTAGACATCAAAACTCTCTGCATCAGGTACTTACTCATCCTGCACTTACTACAAGAAACAAACCTATCGAATTTTACGGTAAACAATGCTGATGAGAAGCTTACTAAGTAACTGTGTTTAAATAGAATCTCCTTCATACACTCTAAGAGAAAAAAATTACAACCACGAAATAGTTACCCGAATGGGACAGAAATCGGAAGAAGTTGTGTACACGCAGAGACAAACAAATGATTAAAATTTCAGAAAAACTGGATGACTTGTTCAGTGAAAGAGCTCCAGAAATTGAGCAAGTCAATAAAGCGTTGTTACACCTCTGACCTTTATGCAAGCAGTTATTCAGCTAGGCATTGATTGATAGTGATATATTGTGCCAAATTATGTCCATTTCGCACGTTACATCGTCAAAACCCTGAGTTGGCTGGAGGGCCCTCCCCATAATGCTCCAAACGTTTTGAGTTGGAGAGAGATCCGGTGATCTTGATGGCCAAGGTAGATTCTGGCAAGTACGGAGACAGTGGAAACCCTCGCCGTGTGCGGGCGGGCATTATCTTGCTAAAATGTAATCACAGGATGGTTTGCCACAAAGGGCAACAAAACGGGGCCGTAGAGTATCGTAGACGTACCACCGTGATGCAAGGGTACCGTGGATGACAACCAAAGGTGTGCTGCCATGAAAATAAATATCGCTGCAGACTACAACTCATTATTGTCGGACCACATGGCTGGCGACGGTCAGGTTGGTGTCGCACCGCTGTCATGGGCGCCTCCAGACGCTGAGCCTCGACGACCAGCGAAGAACTGTGTGCAGTCGTCCCAGATGGCGGTGGGATACCGACCCGACTGTTGCCCGCCATGTGGTCCGACAGTCGCGAGTGATGGTCAGCAGTGCCATTTATTTTCATGGCAGGACCCCTTTACAGCACAGCGGTATGTCGACGATATTCTACGTCCCATTTTGCTACCGTTGATAGCAAGCCATCATGAGCCTATATTCGGCATGGTACACTACTGGCCATTAAAGTTGCTACACCACGAAGATGACGTGCTACAGACGCGAAATTTAACCCACAGGAAGAAGATGCTGTGATATGCAAATGATTAGCTTTTCAGAGCATTCAAACAAGGTTGGTGCCGGTGGCGACACCTACATTGTGCTGACATGAGGAAAGTTTCCAACCGATTTCTCATACACAAACAGCAGCTGACCGGCGTTGCCTGGTTAAACGTTATTGTGATGCCTCGTGTAAGGAGGAGAAACGCGTACCATCACGTTTCCGACTTTGATAAAGGTCGGATTGTAGGCTATCGCGATAGCGGTATATCATATCGTGACATTGCTGCTCGCGTTGGTCTAGATCCGATGACTGTTATCAGAATATGGAAACTGTGGGTTCAGGAGGGTAATACGGAACGCCGTGCTGGATCCCAACTGCCTCGTATTACTAGCAGTCGAGATGACAGTGTCGCCCTAACCGCCGTCTGCTTCACGTCTGCTATGTAGCGAGCTACCTTAATTTAAGTATTAACTGTATTTTTCTTACTTGTCACTTCTTCTTCGGTGTGTTTTTGCTTTTAGGAAGCTTTAATTGTCGACTGGGAGTAATAGTGTTCCATAAATTTCGTGTTTGTTTTGAATACAGTCAGAGAGAGTCCCTTTAGTCAGCCACAGTGCTAGTAGTGGTAGTGTTTGTTTTGAATACAGTCCAGAGACAGGTAGTGCTATTTTCATTGTTTTCTACAAGAAGTGGTTAGCAATCACAGTTTAGTCAATAATCAGCCGCCTTTAGTGAATTAGCAGTCTAGTTAAAAGTTGATTAAGTCTCTTCAGTAAATTGATTCCTTAGGATGGATAGGATGTGTGACTGCTGTGTACGGACGCAGGAGGAGCTGGCCACTCTTCGCGAACAGCTGAGCGTGTTGATGGCCGCGGTCAGCCGTCTTCAGGCTGCTGCCTCGGAGTGTAGCGGCAGTGGGGAGTCTCGTGCGTCGCAAGGTACACCCCAGGTGTTACATGCTTCACCCACTGTCCCTGCTGTCGAGACATCTTCGCGGGTACCGGGCGCGGTTGGGCCACCCTCTCCCCAAGGGGAGTGGAGGGTTCAGCGGCGTTCGCGGCGCACGAGGCGGTGGGTCAATGTGGAAGCTGGCCGTGTGGCATCACCCGCTCTGCCTGTGAGTGGACATGTGGCTGCTCCTTCAGCAAGGTCCGAGCAGGCACACGGGGGCAGGGGTTTATTAGTGATTGGGAGCTCCAATGTTAGGCGGGTGATGGAGCCCCTTAGGGAAATAGCGGAAAGGTCGGGGAAGAAGGCCAGTGTTCACTCTGTCTGCTTGCCGGGGGGTCTCATCCGAGATGTGGAGGAGGCCCTACCGGCGGCGATAGAGAGCACTGGGTGCACCCGACTGCAAATTGTTGCTCATGTCGGCACCAATGACTCCTGCCGTCTGGGTTCAGAGGTCATCCTCAGTTCGTACAGGCGGTTGGCGGAGTTGGTGAAGGCGGAAAGCCTCGCTCGCGGGGTGGAATCAGAGCTAACTATTTGTAGTATCGTTCCCAGAACCGATCGCGGTCCTTTGGTTTGGAGCCGAGTGGAAGGCTTAAACCAGAGGCTCAGACGATTCTGCGGAGAGCTGGGGTGCAAATTTCTCGACCTCCGCTATCGGGTGGAGAAATGTAGGATCCCCCTGAATAGGTCAGGCGTGCACTACACGCCGGAAGCGGCTACGAGGGTAGCGGAGTACGTGTGGAGTGCACATGGGGTTTATTTAGGTTAGAGAATTCCCTCCCTAGGCCCGACAAGACGCCTCCTGAGACGCGGCAAGGCAGGAGTAGGCAAAATGCAACAGGGAATAACAATATTAATGTGCGAATAGTAAACTGCAGGAGCGTCTATAGAAAGGTCCCAGAACTGCTCTCATTAATAAACGGTCACAACGCCCATATAGTACTAGGGACAGAAAGTTGGCTGAAACCACATGTAAACAGTAATGAAATCCTAAACTCAGATTGGAATGTATACCGCAGAGACAGGCTGGACAGTGAAGGGGGAGGCGTGTTTATAGCGATAAGAAGTGCAATAGTATCGTAGGAAATTGACGGAGATTCGAATTGTGAAATGATTTGGTTGAAGGTCACGGTTAAAGCAGGCTCAGACATGGTAATTGGATGTCTCTATAGGCCCCCGGGCTCAGCAGCTGTTGTGGCTCAGCACCTGAAGAATAATTTGGAAAATATTTCGAGTAGATTTCCCCACCATGTTATAGTTCTGGGTGGAGATTTTAATTTGCCGGATATAGACTGGGAGACTCAAACGTTCATAACGGGTGGCAGGGACAAAGAATCCAGTGAAATATTTTTAAGTGCTTTATCTGAAAACTACCTTGAGCAGTTAAACAGAGAACCGACTTGTGGCGATAACATATTAGACCTTCTGGTGACAAACGGACCCGAACTATTTGAATCAGTTAATGCAGAACAGGGAATCAGCGATCATAAAGCGGTTACTGCATCGATGATTTCAGCCGTAAATAGAAATATTAAAAAAGGTAGGAAGATTTTTCTGTTTAGCAAAAGTGACAAAAAGCAGATTACAGAGTACCTGACGGCTCAACACAAAAGTTTTGTCTCAAGTACAGATAGTGTTGAGGATCAGTAGACAAAGTTCAAAACCATTGTACAATATGCGTTAGATGAGTATGTGCCAAGCAAGATCATAAGAGATGGGAAAGAGCCACCGTGGTACAACAACCGAGTTAGAAAACTGCTGCGGAAGCAAAGGGATCTTCCCAGCAAACATAAACATAGCCAAAGCCTTGCAGACAAACAAAAATTACGCGAAGCGAAATGTAGTGTGAGGAGGGCTATGCGAGAGGCTTTCAATGAATTCGAAAGTAAAGTTCTATGTACTGACTTGGCAGAAAATCCTAAGAAATTTTGGTCCTATGTCAAAGCGGTAGGTGGATCAAAACAAAATGTCCAGACACTCTGTCACCAAAATGGTACTGAAACAGAGGATGACAGACTAAAGGCCGAAATACTAAATGTCTTCTTCCAAAGCTGTTTCACAGAGGAAGACTGCACTGTGCTTCCTTCTCTAGATTGTTGCACAGTTGACAAAATGGTAGATATCGAAATAGACGACAGATGGATAGAGAAACAATTAAAATCGCTCAAGAGAGGAAAGGCCGCTGGTCCTGATGGGATACCAGTTCGATTTTACACAGAGTACGAGAAGGAACTTGCCCCCCTTCTTGCAGCGGTGTACCGTAGGTCTCTAGATGAGCGAAGCGTTCCAAAGGATTGGAAAAGGGCACAGGTCATCCCCGTTTTCAAGAAGGGACGTCTAACAGATGTGCAGAACTATAGACCTATATCTCTAACGTCGATCAGTTGCAGAATTTTGGAACACGTATTATGTTCGAGTATAATGTCTTTTCTAGAGACTAGAAATCTACTCTGTAGGAATCAGCATGGGTTTCGAAAAAGACGGTCGTGTGAAACCCAGCTCGCGCTATTCGTCCACGAGACTCAGAGGGCCTTAGACACGGGTTCACAGGTAGATGCCGTGTTTCTTGACTTCCGCAAGGCGTTTGACACAGTTCCCCACAGTTGCTTAATGTTAATGAACAAAGTAAGAGCATACGGACTATCAGATCAATTGTGTGATTGGATTCAGGAGTTCCTAGGTAATAGAACGCAGCATGTCATTCTCAATGGAGAGAAGACTTCGAAGTAAGAGAGATTTCAGGTGTGCCGCAGGGGAGTGTCATAGGACCGTTGCTATTCACAATATACATAAATGACCTGGTGGATGACATCGGAAGTTCACTGAGGCTTTTTGCAGATGATGCTGTGGTGTATCGAGAGGTTGCAACAATGGAAAATTGTACTGAAATGCAGGAGGATCTGCAGCGAATTGACGCATGGTGCACGGAATGGCAATTGAATCTCAATGTAGACAAGTGTAATGTGATGCGAATACATAGAAAGATAGCTCCCTTATCATTTAGCTACAAAATAGCAGGTCAGCAACTGGAAGCAGTTAATTCCATAAATTATCTGGGAGTACGCATTAGGAGTGATTTAAAATGGAATGATCATATAAAGTTGATCGTCGGTAAAGCAGATGCCAGACTGAGATTCATTGGAAGAATCCTAAGGAAATGCAATCCTACAACAAAGGAAGTAGGTTACACTTGTTCGCCCACTGCTTGAATACTACTCAGCAGTGTGGGATCCGCACCAGATAGGGTTGATAGAAGAGATAGAGAAGATCCAACGGAGAGCAGCGCGCTTCGTTACAGGATCATTTAGTAATCGCGAAAGCGTTACGGAGATGATAGATAAACTCCAGTGGAAGACTCTGCAGGAGTGACGCTCAGTAGCTCGGTACGGGCTTTTGTTAAAGTTTCGAGAACATACCTACACCGAAGAGTCAAGCAGTATATTGCTCCCTCCTACGTATATCTCGCGAAGAGACCATGAGGATAAAATCAGAGAGATTAGAGCCCACACAGAAGCATACCGACAATCCTTCTTTCCACTTACAATACGAGACTGGAATAGAAGGGTTCTAGAACCGATAGAAGTACTCAGGGTACCCTCAGCCACACACCGTCAGGTGGCTTGCGGAGTATGGATGTAGATGTAGATGTAGACAGGCATACTATCCGCATGGCTGTAACGGATCGTGCAGCCACGTCTCGATCCCTGAGTCAACAGATAAGGACGTTTGCAAGACAACAACCATCTGCACGAACAGTTCGACAACGTTTGGAGCAGAATGGACTATCAGCTCGGAGACCGTAGCTTCGGTTACCCTTGACGCTGCACCACAGACAGGAGCGCCTGCGATGATGCACTCAACGACGAACCTGGGTTCACGAATGGCAAAACGTCCATTTTTCGGATGAATCCAGGTTCTGTTTACAGCATCATTATGGTCACATCCGAGTTTGGCGACATCGCGGTGAACGCACATTGGAAGCGTGTATTTGTCATCGCCATACTGGCTGTATCACCCGGCGTGTTGGTATGGGGTGCCATTGGTTACACCTCTGGGTCACCTTTTGTTCGCATTGACGGCTCTTTGAACATGTGTTACGACCCGTGGCTCTACCCTTCATTCGATCCCTGCGAAACCCTACATTTCAGCAGGATAATGCACGACCGCATGTTGCAGGTTCTTTACGGGCCTTTCCGTGTACAGAAAACGTTGGACGGCTGCCCTGGCCAGCACATTCTCCAGATCTCTCACTAATTGAAAAAGTCTTGTCAATGGTGGCGAGCAACTGACTCGTCACAATACACCAGTCACTACTCTTGATGAACTATGGTATCCTGTTGAAGCTGCATGGGCAGCTGTACCTGTACACGCCATCCAATCTCTGTTTGACTCAAGGCAGAGGCGTATCAAGGTCGTTATTACGGCCAGAGTTGGTTGTTCTGGGTACTGATTTCTCAGGACCTATGCACCCAAATTTCGTGCAAATGTAATCACAGTCGGTTCTAGTATAATATATTTGTCCAATGAATAACCGTTTATCATCTGAATTTCTTCTTGGTGTAGCAATTTTAATGGCCAGTAGGGTAGTTGTGTTTCAGCGTAAGTCAGATCCCGTAAATTAACTGACACACTTTAAGACAGAAAAGGACGCATCACAAAGTAATTATCCAAATGGGGAAAATCGGTAGACGTGATCTACGTGTACATTCAAGGGAAAGAGCTTCGTAATTGAGCAAGTCAATAACACGTTCGTCCTCCTCTGGCCCTTTTGTAAGCAATTATTCTGGTTAGCACTGACTGATAAGAGTTGCTGGATGTTTTCCTTATGTACATCGCGCCAAATTCTGTTCAACTGGCCCATTAGATTGTCAGAATCCCGAGATGGTTCGAGGACCGTGTCCTTTATGCTGCAAAAGTTCGCAGTTGGGCAAAGATCCGATGACCTTTCTGGGCAAGATATGGTTATGCAAGCACGAAGAAAAGGAGTAGAAACTCTCACCCTGTACGGCCGGGCGCCCTCTTGCTGAAATGTAAACTCGGAGGATTGGCATGAGGGACGACAAAGGGGGCATAGAATATAGTCGACGTACCCGTGTGCTGTGAGGGTGGCGCGGAAGGCAACAGAAGTGTCCTTCTACGAAAATAAGTGGCACACCAGACCATCACTCCTGGTCGTAGGGCCACATGGTTGGCGACGGTACTGTCTTGAGACACGTCTTCGCTAGTCATGGGGGGTCATTTCGACGAGGAAATCTCTGAAGACAACTGTACTCCAGTCAGTGAGATTCCAGGATGAAGACGTGTATCTCTCGGGGCAGTATTACGGTATGAAGGACATTTACTTGGTCTTATATGAGATCACTGGTAGTAATCTACGGCTCTATGACAGCTGTGGACACTGTGAATACTAATGCAGACGACAGAAATCCTTTCATTCTTGATGTTTCTCCAGATGGTGATGGCATCTTCCAACAGGATAACTCTTCGTGTCACTATGCTGGGACAGTCGTACAACAGTTTGAGGAGCAGGACAGAGAAGTCACGTTGATGTCTTGGCCCCCAAATCCATCTCACACGAACACGATGGAACGCATCTATCAGGCGTCCACAAACGACGAGTCCTGATTTACCGGGACTGCTTGTCTGTGGGCATACGTCTGATGGCACATGCTTTCGGAAACCTAACGAGGATTTGTAGAACCCACGCCACGCAGAAACTCTGCTGTATCGCGTTTCATATGTGGGCCAACACATTGTAAAAAAAGCGGTCGTACCCTTTTGGCTCATTAGTTTATGTAGACGTGCAGCATCCGTTGTGAGTTTGGAATGCGGCGGGCGCGCTATGGCTGCTCGCACAGCCAGCTAGGCGTGACAAGCTGTGCCCACAGCCGGCGCGTGAAGGATTGTCACGGTGATGGGCAAGCGGCACCGAAGGGGCCCGTGGCATCAAGCCAGAGCCGGGTAACGAATTCCGCGGGCTGATCCTGATTGGAATATCTTCCGGCGGTTAGGCCTGTCTCCTGCTCCCGGTTCTTTCACAACAATCTAAGGAATAGGAAGGCAGCACACGGTCTTCATTAGCTGCCTCCTGCCCCGTATACTGACAAAGGAACAGAGCCTGTCTTCGTTACTGAACTAAAAAAAAAGTTTATTTCCTATATAACAAGCTACTTGCGTGAGTTCATAACTGTTCAGATTAGTGACAGATAGGGCGGCCGTGGTGGCTGACGGCTTCTAGGCGCTTCAGTTCGGAACCGCGCGAGTGCTACGGTCGCAGGCTCGAATCCTGTCTCGGGAATGGATGTGTGTGATGTCCTTAGGTTACTTAGGTTTAAATACTCTACCGGCCATTAAAATTGCTACACCAAGAAGAAATGCAGATGATAAACGAGTATTAATTGGACAAATATATTATACTAGAACTGACATGTGATTACATTTTCACACACTTTGGGCACATAGGTCCTGAGAAATCAGTAGCCAGAAAAACCACCTCTGGCCGTAATAACAGCCTTGATACGCCTGGGCATTGAGTCAAACAGAGATTGGATGGCGTGTAAAGGTACAGCTGCCCCTGCAGCTTCAACACGATACCATGGTTCACCAAGAGTAGTGACTGGCGTATCGTGACAAACCGGTTGCTCGGTCACCATTGACCAGAGGTTTTCAATTGGTGAGAGATCTGGAGAATGTGCTGCCCAGGGCAGCCGTCCAACGTTTTCTGTACACAGAAAGGCACGTACAGAACCTGCAACATGCGGTAGTGCATTATCCTGCCGAAACGTAGGGTTTCGCAGGAATCGAATGAAGGGTAGAGCCACGGGTCGTAACACATCTGAAACGTAACGTCCACTGTTCAAAGTGCCGTCAATGCGAACAAGAGACGATCGAGACGTGTAACCAATGGCACCCCGTACCATCACGCCGGGTGATGCTCCAGTATGGCGATGACGAATACAAGCTTCCAGTGTGCGTTCACCGCGATGTCGCCAAACACGGATGCGACCATCATGATGCTGTAAATAGAACCTCGATTGATTCGAAAAATAACGTTTTGCCATTCGTTCACCCAGGTTAGTCGTTGAGGCGCTCCTGTCTGTGATGCAGCGTCAAGGGTACCTGCAGCCATGGTCTCCGAGCTGACAGTCCGTGCTGCTGCAAACGTCGTCGAACTGTTCGTGCAGATGGTTGTTGTCTTGCAAACGTCCCCATCTGTTGACTCAGGGATCGAGACGTGGCTGCACGATCCGTTACAGCCATGCGGATAAAATGCCTGTCATCCCGACTGCTAGTCATACGAGGCCGTTGGGATCCAGCACGGAGTTCCGTATTACCCCCCTGAACCCACCGGTTCCAAATTCTGCTAACAGTCATTGGATCTCGACCAACGCGAGCAGCATTGTCGCAATACGATAAACCGCAATCGCGATAGCCTACAATCCGACCGTTATCAAAATCGGAAACATGGTGGTACGTATTTCTCCTCCTTACACGAGGCACCTCAACAACGTTTAACTAGGCAACGCCGGTCTTCTGCTGTTTGTGTATGAGAAATCGGTTGGAAACATTCCTCGTGTCAGCACGTTGTAGGTGTAGCCACCGGCGCCAACTTTGTGTGAATGCTGTGAAAAGCTAATCATTTGCATATCACAGCATATTCTTCCTGTCGGTTAAATTTAGCATCTGTAGCACGTCACCTTAGTGGTGTAGCAATTTTAATGCCCAGTAGTGTATTTCTAGCTGTGAAGGAAATTAGTGTCTAACGTCCCGTCCACAACGAGGTCATTAGAGACGGAGTACGATCTCGGATTAGGGAAGGATGGGGAACGAAATCGGCCATCCCGTTTCAAAGGAAGCATCCTGGAATTTCATTTGCCTGAACCGATTTAGGGAAAGCAGGGAAAACGTAAATCAGGATGGTTGGATAGGAATTAGAACCGTCAACCTTCCGACTGCGAGTACCGTGTGCTAACCGCTGCTCCATCTCGCTCGATTACTTCCAGCTGATAACAGCTACGGTGGCGAAAGTGCAATAGGGGGCCGTTGTACACACAGTCATCCAGTCAAAAGGAACCCTGGTGTCATATACAAAAACTAAGAATAACATTCTTTACTGCGAAATAAGTGTGTTCTTTAATATCTACTAAATCGATTTATTTTAATATCTGTCAGTTAATACTTACGGATATCTAGTCACCGGAAATCGTCCTTCTATATAGTCACATTCCAGCAAATTAAATTTTCGAAATCCGCAAAATATATATCTGAACAACAGGTTGGGACAAAATTTTTCTGTTATATTGCAATTCAACGTACTTTCTCAGTGACGCATTGCTGTGGTAGGGGAAATGTTTCCAACGTGCAGTCAGCCACGATTTGCAAGGCGCTGTATGTACCTACAAAACATACATCACTGCGAACATGTGGCCCTCAAGGAAGAACAACGATTGGATGGAAGCTAATCCCTACATCTCGGCTCGCTGAAGCGTCAGTCACAAAGTAATTTTAATCAGAGTATAGTGAGACATCTGTTGTGATGTATGAGACAGACGAAATTCTCTCGGACTTCAAGAAGAATATAATAATTCCAATCCCAAAGGAATCAGGTGTTGACAGATATGAAAATTACCGAACTATTAGTTTAATAAGTCACAGCTGCAAAATACTAACGCGAAGTCTTTACAGATGAATGGAAAAACTGGTAGAAGCTAACCTCGGGGTAGACCAGTTTCGATTCCGTAGAAATGTTGGAACACTTGAGGCAATACTGACCCTAAGACTTGTCTTAGAAGAAATATTAACGAAAGGCAAACCTACGTTTCTACCATTTGTAGACTTAGAGAAAGCTGGGAATCAGTGGTTGGGAAGGGATTGAGACAGGGTTGTAGCCTATCCCCGATGCTATTCAATCTGTATATTGAGCAAGCAGTAAGGGAAACAAAAGAAAAATTCGGTGTAGGCATTAAAATCCACGGAGAAGAAATAAAAACTTTGAGGTTCGCCGATGACATTGTAATTCTGTCAGAGACGGCAAAGGACTTGGAAGAGCAGTTGAACGGAATGGACAGTGGCTTGTAAGAAGGGTATAAAATGAACATCAACAAGAGCAAAACGAAGATAATGGAAGGTAGGCGAATTAAATCGCGTGATGCTGAGCGAATTAGATTAGGAAATGAGACACTTAAAGTAGTAAGGCAGTTTTGGTATTTCGGGAGCAAAATAACTGATGATGGTCGAAGTAGAGAGGATATAAAATATCGACTGGCAATGGGAAGGAAAGTGTTTCTGAAGAAGAGAAATTTGTTAACATCGAGTATAAATTTAAGTGTTAGGAAGTCGTTTCTGAAAGTATTTGTATGGAGTGTAGCCATGTATGCAAGTGAAACATGGACTATAAATAGTTTGGACAAGAAGAGAATAGAAGCTTTCAAAATGTGCTGCTACAGAAGAATGCTGAAGATTAGATGGGTAGATCACATAACTAATGAGGAAGTACTGAACAGAATTGGGGAGAAGAGGAGTTTGTGGCACAACTTGACTAGAAGAAGGGATCGGTTGGTAGGACATGTTTTAGGCATCAAGGGATCACCAATTTAGTACTGGAGGGCAGCGTGGAGGGTCAAAATCGTAAAGGGAGACCAAGAGATGAATACACTAAGCAGATTCAGAAGGATGTAGGTTGCAGTAGGTACTGGGAGATGAAGAAGCTTGCACAGGATAGAGTAGCATGGAGAGCTGCATCAAACCAGTCTCAGGACTGAAGACCACAACAACAACAACAACAACAATAGTGAGACATGGAAAGCATACATACTGCAGGACAGATTTATCCTTTTTGTCCTACGAGACAGTTCTTATTTTAATTTCAATATTTATTTTTGGTACTTTTATTTATTTATTTGTCCTTTGTTCTGTACACTTTTAGAAAACTACACACTAATTCCTACCAACAGTTCTTCAGTCATTACTCTCCATAATTCTTCTTTTAGCAGTTTCGCATCATCGAGTTCATGCATTTACTGTTGCATCTGGAATAGAGAAAACAGGAAACCAATAACAGAAACGTAATTTTTTATAGGGACACGCTTATTTATAAGACTGAAAATACAGTCTTCAATTTCAAATTAAAAATACAGTCAGCAGTTTCCCCAGTAATCAGTATTTCTGTGTGCCAACTTATTCACTAACATCTTAGAAACATTTCTCACGGAGAATTCTGCAAATTTGTCTAAAATCTCTTTCCTTCTACAAATGTTGTCGTATACTGGCAGTGCGTTGTGAAGAACGGCAGCATTGTAGTTCAGTGTCAGAGCTATTCTTGCATGCATGTAAAACGACGCACTTCTGAATGTATTGCAGACATGATAATAATTGTCAGTGTGCAGATTTCCAAGTCCAACTCTGAGCAACACCACACACTTAAATATGTATAGGTAGGTGAATGTAATGAAATACAACGATTATTAGTGATTAAAATTTCTTCCTCCTTTTAATTTGTTGCACGTACAAATTGCTTTTGTTGAAATCTTTCTTCCCTTCCACATACATACGTAAGATGCATGGCGTACCTGTCTTTGTCGCGTCTCTTTTGTGGCTTGTTTATTATAAACTACTATATGGGACAGAGAGAAAATATATTTTTTGTATTACCAAGTGTTATTGTTGTGTGACCTGCCTATTTACACACTCATACAGCGATCGCTGAGAATCCTCAGGAAAATCATAATATTCTCTACTGTGTATTACAAATGAGAAGACATTTCATTATTCTCTTTAAGTGATGTAAATAGACGATTTTCGGCTATAACAGATGATCAGAGACCAGTATCACATTTTTCATAATCATCTAGCACGTTTGTGTTTTTCACACTATGGCATGTAATGTAAGCTAAGGCCTGGTGATCTTCTACAGTCACTCACATCATCTGAATAAGAATTAAATATTAGCTGAGGTATATGTCATTACCATAATTCAGCCCTTCATTTAAATGTTCACTAGCAACATCACTTCTAAAAAGTGACACAAATTTCTCAATGGAGGGTAATCATCATTTTCACAATTACTCACACTCTTGTTTTAGAAACGCGAAGCCATATGATTTACAGTACAAATCTTCAGAGACTGTACAAACTGAAAACAAGTTGGCCTTGCATTAGCAATAATATATTGCGTTATACAATAAAAGAAATTGTTTGTGGACTTCACTGATTGCTTTTAAATTTAAGTACTTAAAGCCAACTTTGTTTAAGGTGTGCCACAAGAAAGTAACAGGCTTCAATGTAATCTTCCAATGTTTTATTACACTTAACAGATCAGTCTTATTTCTGTGTTTTCAAATCTATTATTTGTCAGCTGCATATTTTCTTCAGTATGCTATACTAGATTTCCACACGTGAATTTTTTTGATAAATCACACTAAAATACTTTCTCACCCTTCGGATGTTTCTCATTACTGTTCACTGCATCAAAGAGATTTTCTATCCTTTCTGTTAACTCACATGTGTGTAGAGCCTAAGATGGTAATATGTGATCCTCATAATACATACTACCGTACAGAGACATTACGCCAAAGGCTAGAACACAATCCTGGTCATTTTCACGCGTATATCTAACTACCATTGCTAAGATGTTTAGCAAAAAAGAATTAAGTTCTCTATCAAATGTTATGTGAGGAAGTACTGACGTGAGGAATCAGACAGATGGAAGGGGAAAGTGTATAATGAAGTATGTATAATTGTGGACTACACTTAAAAATGGATAAATTAAATGGCGTATCTTATACAGACTATAGAACTGCTGTAGGCAGTTTATTGGCATTCCTTACTTGGCTATTAGTAACTGTTTTGGTCACAATGTTTAACTTTCTTCAATTAACTGAAATTCCCTCTCATCATATGACCATTAGAAATTTCGACTGTTACCTCTCGTTAATTTCTTCTTCGGTTTACCTAATCTGGAAACTGTATTTCGATACAGTTCATACATTCTTTGTTTTCTTGGAGTTAAATCTCATTTATAAACTCCAGATTCCATTGAACTCTTATTTCTGTCACCATTATAAGTCAGAGTGCATAAGAAGCTGTTATTATCATCATCTGTAATGATTGGATCTTCCAGTATTTTAGAGTTTATGCTACAACTTCTATCATGAACACTCATATCTGCATCTCATGTTACGGTAAAAACACTGTCAACGGCGTTACTAGTGCACTAGTACTACCACCACCACTACCACCTATGTTACGTAAATGGGGAAAAGGTTGATACAACACCAATTCCATATACTTTAGCATAATGCGAGGACTTAATTTGTGCCTAGAGATGTTTACAAAATGTGCATGGCAAAAATGACCTTCTCACACATAATAATAACTGCTGTCAATGCCTTCAGCTATACTACAAATTAATTTTCTTCTTTTTTTAATCTCTCACTCTTTGATGTAGCTGAGAAATTATAGAAATATTTATTTTCATATGTATTGCTTCTGTTTAGGTTAAAAAAACAGTTGTGCATTCGTTATCGTAAATGAGTATTTCAATCTCAAACTGAAATTGTCCTTTCTTGTGTGATTCAACTTCAGAACTCTCGAATGTCATTCACACTAAAAATCTTTGAAAGAAAAAAGCATGATTTAGCCCAGATGTATGATAAATTAATTTCACATAGACTATTCTTTATTAAACATTTATACTTGTTTAAAATCTGTGGCTGTTCTTTTTTGTTTATTATTATGAAAGGTAACTCGTTTTTGGTTCTATAGTTTCTACGAGTTAACCATCCTCCGTTCATACTTCCACAAACATGTTTCCTGTGCATACAAAAAAAATTTCACTGCAAAGATTTTGTGACCATTCAGTTGGAAGAAATGGATTGCAGAGTTTCTTTCGGAGGGAAGGGGAGTAGTGGAGAACGAATAAGACGGTGACATTTTAAGGAGATAAATTTTAGTTGCGGTGAAGGGTATTAAAGGGCAGGTAGGGGAGAAATTGGTTCTGTATTATATCTTAACACTAAAGGACATGCTATTCTTCTATACTGACAGACATTGGTTACTGTCGCTAAGTAGGACCATCTTGGTGATATGCTGCTGCTACAAAGAAGGACGAAAAAAAATTTTTTTTCTCGTTTGTACCACACACGTACACATTCTACTACTGATTGCAGTCTGAGCACACATCCACTGCCTTTTGTGTGACTACACACAGTTCGAGAACAGATCCATTAAGCGACTCCATTCAGTATGCCGACTGACACAGTGGAGTGTGTAAGACTGCTGACTGTACCACATAAGCAAATATCACTACACATCATGTCACAGACTAAATCCAGCTACATATTATAATAAATAGCTAATGCTGTAAATCTATGAGGGCGTGCTGGAAAGTAATGCCTTCTAATTTAATGTGAAAACTCCTGAAATTTTCAAAGAAAACCAAAATATTTGTCAATATCGTTCTAGTTGAAGAACCTGCTTTGTGTGACTCTCCAGGAGTGGGGGTGATTTTACTATCTCTTACACGAGAGTACAATCTTCTCGTTATAGCGGTAACAAAGATTTTTTTAACTTCAAAGACTGTCATGTGTAGTTCAGAATATTTACTGTTGGTAAAAGAAACGAAACAAAGGTCAAGGCATCACAGTCATATACTAAATTAGTGACAATATGTAACATTCAGTGGAGTGCAAGTCTCACTTCAAAGTATAGTGTAATATCAGAGCTGGTCAAGTGGGACATTTTTCTTACAAATTCTAAAAACTTCTTCAGTAGTTACGCAAATAATGTGTTCCTGTGTTTTTAACAAGTACTGCAGTCAATAAATTTTACCAGATATCAATGTTCTGGAATTTTCCTCCCTCTCCAATAAAATTTTCAAAGCAAATAGTAGGCCACTCTTAAGCATTCATAATATACTAGTCATTTCCGTATAATACACACGCAGTAGCGTAAATCCAGCAACATACAGGAGGGTGGAAGTACGTCCGCACTATATCATACAACCTCATACGCAAATAAGCACTCTGATGTAGAACATTTCTGTTGCGAAACAGTATGAAGTACAATAACTGCTTATTCTGTCACAAATATTACAAACCATAAACTGTGGCAGGAAGTAAAACATTGAAAAACCAGAACTGTCTATTCTCTCCGTGACAAGATGTAGTAGAGTTTGACAGCAGTTCTGCCAAAAACTACCAAAGTGTAGTTCTCCGTTAAATACGAGAAAACACGACAAACAGGTGCGAACGAAATTAAAATAGAACCAGGTAAATATATTAACAAAGCAGATAAACTGAGCAATATACACACGGATTTTTAAGCATGAACAAATACACGTGGTGTAGTGCACACTTGCATTCCTTTCACGTGTTTATGTTAATTATTACGCACATTTATGAACCTCTGCGAGATCTAAACGCTCGGAAATGCTCTGTAACAGCCAAAATACATTTCAATCTGACAATTATGCGTCAGCAAGGAGCATTAATGATAACATCGTAAGAGGCTAGGTTGTGCAACCTTAGTAGGGAGAAGATCCGACTATTCGGGAGTAGGATCTTACAATCTGAGAAAGTGTTCCGACACAAAACACACTGTCCGCAAACGTGACGTCAGATCCGCCTGGCAACAGCGATCTGAATGACCATTGGCTGAGAGTTTTGATATCTATACGCGTGGGAGACGAGTGGAGTATCTCTATTGGCTGAGGGAGAAAGGTGGTAAGACGGTGCGAAGTTGGTAGCAAGGCGCCACTCAAAACGCACGGTCGAGTAACCGGAGGCGACTCCGAAAGGACGGTCGCGAGTAGGCAGTGGCAGTAGCACTGACCACAAATACAGAAGTGTTAAACAAGATACAAAGCTGGAGTGAACGCCGCGTGTCGTGGGCAGTGGTTATGACGAGTATCGAAAGCGATAACGGCGTTGTTAAGCGTTGAGTGTAACGGCGCTGCCAAGAGCTGCCTTATTGAAAAGTGTTTTTAAATTCTTCTTCATTAAAACTATTATGTTACAAAACATTGTTAACCTTTAACAACTGGCATCCTGGCACACCTCGTTTGAGCAGGAGCACAAACCTACATTGAACCTGGCGCCAGACCGCTACTACAGCGACGAGGGACAACCGAAGCTGCAACACACCAGGTCAGCAATAAAGAAACCAGAGAAGGAAGGCGGAGACGCTTCCTTCTCGCTACAATGCCACATATAAGAAGGATGGCATTGTAGTGACTCCAAGAACAACATGTGACGAAACAAGATATATTTTTATAAAGAATGAACACGAACACTGGAATCGTTTACATCACTCATCTACATCTACGTGATTACTCTGCTTCTCACAATAAAGTGCCTGGCAGAGGGTTCAATGAACCACCTTCAAGCTGTCTCTCTACCGTTCCACTCTCGAACGGCACGCGGGAAAAACGAGCACTTAATTTTTCTCCCTGAGCCCTGATTTCTCTTATTTTGTCGTAATGATCATTTCTCCCTATGTAGGTGGGTGCCAACAGAATGTTTTCGCAATCGGAGGAGAAAAATGGTCTAAATGGCTCTGAGCACTATGGGACTCAACATCTTAGGTCATTAGTCCCCTAGAACTTAGAACTATTTAAACCTAACTAACCTAAGGCAATCACACACACCCATGACCAAGGCAGGATTCGAACCAGCGACCGTAGCAGTCCCGCGGTTCCGGACTGCAGCGCCAGAACCGCACGGCCACCGCGGCCGGCCGGAGGAGAAAACTGATGATTGAAATTTCATGAGAAGATCCCGTCGCAACGAGAAACGCCTTTGTTTTAACGATTGCCCCTCGAATTCACGTATCATGTCTGTGACACTATCTCCCCTATTTCGAGATAATACAAAACGAGCTGCCCTTCTTAGTACTTTTTCGATGTCATGCGTCAGTCCCACCTCATGAGGATCCCACACCGCACAGCAATACTCCAGAATAGGGCGGAAAAGTGTGGTGTAAGCAGTCTCGCACCTTCTACGTATTCTGCCAATGAACCGCAGTCTTTGGTTTGCTCTACCCACAATATTATCAATGCGATCTTTCCAATTTAGGTTATTTGTAATTGTAATCCCTAAGTATTTAGTTGAATTCACAGCCTTCAGATTTGTGTGACTTGTCGCGTAATCGAAATTTAGCTGTTTTCTTTTAGCACTGATGTGAATAACTTCACACTTTTCCTTATTCAGGGTCAATTGCCACTTTTCACACCATACAGATATCTTATCTAAATCATTTGGCAAGTCTTTTTGATCATCTGGTGACTTAACAAGACGGTAAATGTCAGCACCATCTGCAGACAATCTAAGACGGCTACTCACATTGTCTCCTATGTCGTTAATACAGATCAGGCGCAATATAGGGCCTATAAAACTTCCTTGGGAAACGCGGAATATTACTTCTGTTTTACTCGATGACCTTCCGTCTATTACTACGAACAGTGACCTTTCTGACAGGAAATCGATAATCCAGTCGCACAACTGAGGCGATACTCCGTAGGCACGCAGTTTGGTTAGAAGATGCTTGTGAGGAACTGTGTCGAAAGCCTTCTGGAAATCTAAAAATATACTCAGCACTTCAAATTAGACAAAAATCTAGCAGAAAACGGAAAACATACTTACAATGGAATTTAAATGCTGCAATAGCCACCGGAAATAAATTTCCATAACTCTGCAAAATATCAGCTGCTGTTATGTACGAAATGAAAACAAATATATAAGAATTTACACCAATTAATAATAAAATTATATGATATGATAAAACTTACATTGATCCAAGTAGCCTGGCAGCAAACCTAGGTCATATTACTTGAAGTCCCTATTCGAGTTTCACCTCCTGCTGTGCTCCGGCTTCGAAGGCACAACTGCCAAGCCGTGCGCCCGCAATTATAAGTAGGCCGAGGGGCACCGTTCTTACCTGCCGATCGACGTGTTGGTGGCGAACGTGTTGGGGCGCCACCATGACAGTCATGCACAAGCCGTGCCTGGTACATTCGCCAGCTACGGGGTAGCTGCTAACAAATCTTCTCTCGAAGAACTTTTGTAGCGGTTCTATTTTTAGAATAACTATTGATGAATGAGAAGTAAGAGTGTGTTCACGTCATCTTCGGGACATGCAAAGGGCATCCTATGGAGCTATACTGTGTATTGAATACGTGTTGTGTTTAACAAATATTGTGAAATATAGTGCACTTGCCGGCCAAGGTGGTCTCGCGGTTCTAGGCGCACAGTCCGGAACCGTGTGACTGCTACGGTCGCAGGTTCGAATCCTGCCTCGGGCATGGATGTGTGTGATGTTAGTTAGGTTTAAGTAGTTCTAAGTTCTATGGGACTGATGATCACAGCAGTTGATTCCCATCGTGCTCAGAGCCATTTTTATAGTGCACTTAATCAACCTTGCCCTACCACTCCCCTGCTGCTCTATTACAGTATCATTATGTATTGCGATGTATATATGCTTCACGAGAATTACATTAAGTAAGACAGGAAAGCGTTCCTTGCTTACTAACTGTGGCACACTAGAACACACCAGTATTAACTTTGAAACAGTGTAAATCATTCAGACCTAACTTCTAACACGTAACTGGTCTATGCAGAGGACGAGGGCAGCTGGAATGAGCAAAGTATTAGCTTCCTGCTAAACCACAAATACAGTTCCTAAATCGCAAACGAGCAATTAGCAGTCGATATCCATGCAGACTTCAGAGACTGTGAAATCGATTAGATGTAATAGCTGGTAAGTTACTAGGGGAATGTCCTTACTCAATGTTCCCTTTTTTTTCTCCAACACTTCGGTAGAGTACTGAAAACCGGTTGCATTCAGCGTTAGCGGACTGGATAGTTGGTTGGTTTGTGGGGGTTGAAGGGACCAGAGTGAGCATGTGATCAACAACATCCGGACACCTCGAAAAACATACGTTTTCATATTAGGTGCATTGTGCCGCCACCAGCTGCCAGGTACTCCAAATCAGCGACCTCAGTAGTCATTGGACATCGTGAGATGTCCGCTCCGCGGAATTCACAGTCCTTGAACGTGGTCAGGTGATTGGGTGTCACTTGTGTCACACGTCTCCACGCGAGATTTCCACACTCCTAAACATCCCTAGGTCCACTATTTCCGATGTGATTGTGAAATGGAAATGTTAAGAGACACGTACAGTAGAAAATTCTGTTGACTGACAGAGATTGAAGCCAGTTGAAGAGGGTCGTAATGTGTAATAGGCAGACATCTATCCAGACCATCACACAGGACTCACTGCAAGTACTATGACAGTTAGAGAGGATGTGAGAAAACTTGGATTTCATCACGCCGGTAAATGCCAAACGACGCCTCTCTTGGTATAAGGAGGGTAAACATCGGACGACTGAACAGTGGAAAAACGTTGTGTGGAGTGACGAATCACGGCACACAATGTGGCGATCCGATGGCAGGGTGTGGGTATGGCGAATGCCCGATAAACGTCATCTGCCAGAGTGTTTAGTGGCAACAGTAAAATTCGGAGGCGGTGGTGTTAAGGTATGATGGTGTTTTTCATGGAGGGAGTTTGCGCCCCTTGTTGTTTTGCGTGCCACTATCACAGCACAGCCCTACGTTCCTGTTTTAAGCACCTTCTTGCTTCCCACCGTTGAAGAGCAATTCGAGGATGGCGATTGCATCTTTCAGCACGATAGAGTACCTGTTCATAATGCACGGCCTTTGGCGGAGAGGTTACTCGACATTAACATCCCTGGCCTGCACAGAGTCTTGATCTGAATCCTATGGAAAACATTTGGGATGTTTTGGAACGCCTACTTCGTGCCAGGCCTCACCGACCGACATCGATACCTTTCCTCAGTGCAGCACTCCGCGAAGAATGAGCTGCCATTCCCCAAGAAACCTTCCAGCACCTGATTGGGTATGACTGCGAGAGTGGAAGCTGTCATAAGGGCTAAGGGCGGGCCAACACTATATTGAATTCCCACATTACTGACGGAGGGCGCCACGAACTTGTAAGTCATTTTCTGCCAGGTGTACGGATATTTTTGATCACTTAGTGTATATGGAACAAATCAATAATATTTCATGAAAGGGTTAAAGCAGCTGAGAAACGCTGGTGCAGTTTTGCACCTTTTAAGGATGGTTAGCACAGTATACACTATCTGAACAAAAATATCCGGACACGCCTGTGGAATTTGGAACTAACGACTAGATGTTACAAGAGATGGGGCCGCCGGTGTAAGAAGAGATGAGGAGTGTATCGTTGTGTGTAGACAAGCAGAATCCAGAGAGCGGGCCGATCAGGCCGATCAGGAACGTGGACGAGTCACTGAATGTCACCTGAGTAACAAATCCATCAGGGAGATTTCAACCATTCTAAAGCTGTCCAGGTCTGTTGTCAGTGATATGACTGTGAAGTGGAAACGCGAAGAAATAACCACACTTAAGACAAGACATGGGAGGACTCGTGTACTGGCCAACAGCGACAGCTGAGCTTTGCAGAAAGTGGTTGCAAAGAATTGCATGCCATCAGCGAGAGGAATCACTGGTGAGTTCCAAAGTGTTACCAGCTAGTACAGTGACTGCGCGTACGGAGTTAAAAAGAAAAGGGTGCAATGGTCAAGCAGCTGCTCATAAATAGTCACTGCTAAACGACAACTGACATGGTGTCAGGAGCGACGCCACTGTACACTGAATGACTGGAAATGAGTAATTTTGATTGATGAATCAAATTAAACACTGAGACAATCCCATAATCCGATATGGGTGTGGCAGACCCCTGGAAAACGTTACCTGCCATCGTGTATAGTGTCATCATTTGAGCGTGTAGGAGCTAGTGTTGCGCTGTGGGAGTGTTTTCCGTAATTAAGGTGTGGTTCTCTTATTGCGCTTAAGGAGGCACTAAATGTGGATGGATATGAACACATTGAGTAATGTATACTGCAGAAGACGATTGTTGTTTCGTTCAGAGTGATAATGAAATCTGTGATAAAGCAACCTCTTTGAGGCAGGAGTGCGTAGACAACAAGATTCCTGAAATGGACTGCCCTGTCCAGAGTCCCACCTGAACCCAATCGAACACTTTTGAGTTGAGTTAGAACGTCGACTCCTCTTCCGACACCAGCATATAACATCGCTACCTTCTCTGGTTTGTCCCTTGAGGAAGAACGGGTTGCTATTCCCCCACACACATTCAGTTATCTCACTGAAAGAGTCTCCAGCAGAGTTCAAGCCGTCATTAAAGGCGAAGGGTGGTCACGTCGCATTTTAATACCCTCTAATGGCTATCCGGATATTTTTGAGCAGACACTGTTGACAGTCGGATTGTACTCAAAACCCTGAAAGAATTTTGAATAGATAATATAAGAAAGTCGATTCTACAAGAAACACTAATCAGGCAGACAGCGTCGAGACACTACAAATGTTCTTGTAAGAAACAGAGGTCTTCACGGACAACAAAACAGCACCATCGAAAATAAGTAAAGAGAACGAAATATCACAAACAGAAAAATAAAAGTGACTGAACTAAATCATCTAGCCTAAGCGAGAGGAAAGTGTAGCTACCATACAAGACAGCAACACATGAATTTAACATGACGCAGGAAAAAATGTTCGTAATAAAAACTTTCACTATCTATAAATGAAGAATTCACCATTGTGAGGTGGTAATACGACAACCCTTGTCAGGAAAACAAATTTTAGGATAAAGGAAAATGAAGAAATCAGGACTGGAAATAAACTGCATTAGATCTGTTAGGAATGTTTGCTTTTTGTGTAGCACTGCAGTATGTTCACGGAATCTGAGATTCGATCTTCGAGAACGTCGGGCACGTTTTAGAATTTCGGAAGTTGAGAAGTCTCAATGAAATTGATCATAGCACAAAAAAATGCAAGAATTATTGGAGAAGAGGAGATTTATGTTCATTGCATATACACTCCTGGAAATTGAAATAAGAACACCGTGAATTCATTGTCCCAGGAAGGGGAAACTTTATTGACACATTCCTGGGGTCAGATACATCACATGATCACACTGACAGAACCACAGGCACATAGACACAGGCAACAGAGCATGCACAAGGTCGGCACTAGTACAGTGTATATCCACCTTTCGCAGCAATGCAGGCTGCTATTCTCCCATGGAGACGATCGTAGAGGTGCTGGATGTAGTCCTGTGGAACGGCTTGCCATGTCATTTCCACCTGGCGCCTCAGTTGGACCAGCGTTCGTGCTGGACGTGCAGACCGCGTGAGACGACGCTTCATCCAGTCCCAAACATGCTCAATGGGGGACAGATCCGGAGATCTTGCTGGCTAGGGTAGTTGACTTACACCTTCTAGAGCACGTTGGGTGGCACGGGATACATGCGGACGTGCATTGTCCTGTTGGAACAGCAAGTTCCCTTGCCGGTCTAGGAATGGTAGAACGATGGGTTCGATGACGGTTTGGATGTACCGTGCACCATTCAGTGTCCCCTCGACGATCACCAGAGGTGTACGGCCAGTATAGGAGATCGCTCCCCACACCATGATGCCGGGTGTTGGCCCTGTGTGCCTCTGTCGTATGCAATCCTGATTGTGGCGCTCACTTGCACGGTGCCAAACACGCATACGACCATCATTGGCACCAAGGCAGAAGCGACTCTCAACGCTGAAGACGACATGTCTCCATTCGTCCCTCCTTTCACGCCTGTCGCGACACCACTGGAGGCGGGCTGCACGATGTTGGGGCGTGAGCGGAAGACGGCCTAACGGTGTGCGGGACCGTAGCCCAGCTTCATGGAGACGGTTGCGAATGGTCCTCGCCGATACCCCAGGAGCAACAGTGTCCCTAATTTGCTGGGAAGTGGCGGTGCGGTCCCCTACGGCACTGCGTAGGATCCTACGGTCTTGGCGTGCATCCGTGCGTCGCTGCGGTCCGGTCCCAGGTCGACGGGCACGTGCACCTTCCGCCGACCACTGGCGAGAACATCGATGTAGTGTGGAGACCTCACGCCCCACGTGTTGAGCAATTCGGCGGTACGTCCACCCGGCCTCCCGCATGCCCACTATACGCCCTCACTCAAAGTCCGTCAATTGCACATACGGTTCACGTCCACGCTGTCGCGGCATGCTACCAGTGTTAAAGACTGCGATGGAGCTCCGTATGCCACGGCAAACTGGCTGACACTGACGGCGGCGGTGCACAAATGCTGCGCAGCTAGCGCCATTCGACGGCCAACACCGCGGTTCCTGGTGTGTCCGCTGTGCCGTGCGTGTGATCATTGCTTGTACAGCCCTCTCGCAGTGTCCGGAGCAAGTATGGTGGGTCTGACACACCGGTGTCAATGTGTTCTTTTTTCCATTTCCAGGAGTGTATTTATAGAATGCATGAGAAAAGATGGAACAAAGGGATCTTCAAATATCTCTGGGAAAAATTTCGACAACCACCTCAGTCAAAAGGTAAAAAAAGACTGGAAGAAACAATAAATAGAAGAGAAATATTTAAGAGAAAAACTTTAAATATGGAATTTTTCCGAGGAAGGGTGGGAAAAAAGTGAACGAAACAAGAAAGGAATATTGAAAGAAAATGAAGAAAAAATGTAAGATGAAGAATTCAAACTAATGTGTTTTCCAAAAGGCCTTTACTGAGAAAGAAGAAGAATTTGTGATATATGAAAGAAAGAAAGAGTGTTTGAAGATATCCTGAAATAAAACAGTGGAGAACTTTAAATTTAAAAGTAACACAGAAGTATACAACCATGTAGAAAAGTTACAAATGCAATAGAAAAAGAATACTAACTTTCTAATGACATACACAAAGAAAGTCATAGCAGACTGACCAGAAAAATTGTTGAGTATATTAAAAATTAAACGACTAATACAATTAGCTAGGAAAGAGCATGAAAATCTGGAAGAAACTAGCATTAATAATCCTGAGAATGAGGACAGAACAGAACACAAAAACAAAAAATTGCAGCAGAAGGGAGGAATATTGAAAAAACTAAATGGGGGTGGGGTAGGGGGGATGGATTAAATGTAGTGACGCTTAGCAAACGTGGTGCTAGAAAGGACGGGTGCACAGTTTCATAGTACCAGGGGTGAGACGAAGAGTGTGAGCCGATAGTAAGACCAATGAACCTACGTCAGTGTAACAGGATGCGAGCGAAGCACCCCACTCCCCCCACCACCACCCCACCACCACCACCCCTCTCGCTCCGGTGTGCAGCTAGCAACAGGCGCGTAATCGCTCTGCGACCTGAGCCGATCACAACCAGCCAATCAGACACGATTTGCAGCCAGCAGCTAATGAGCATTCATTAGGGCACCTCTGGGATCAGTTCTCACGCTATTCGCTCGCTGAACTCCGGTACGTTCCCCGCCAAAGACCTTCCTTTCACGATAACACAACACTGTGGGAAGATCTGAAAGTTATGCAGGCCTAAGTACACTGTGCTGACGATTTTTGTCTTCAACAGGGGGAAAGCAGAGAAGAGACTTTAAGTCCTCTCTCGTTTGGTATGAGAATATTTCAGATACCAACTGAAAAACAGTATGCACGTATTTATCCTGAACTGCCTGTTAAATGAAATTGTACCGATAAGTTGTTTTCAAAATGCGTGTAATATGAAAAACTGACTTCTCGCATAAGTACAACGGACAAAATTAGCGCCTCCCTCAGAACACATCAAGCCAATGGCGTGTAACATCGCAACTAGCTTTGATCATGGACTCAGAGAAGAACGGAATCAACAATTAGTTCCGGACTGTCACATCTTCCCGAAGCCGCCCACTGATGATTACAAACCCTAGAGCTACTAAACTGCAGGGATGTTAATTGCTACGTTTCACATGCTGACTTACGTGGATCCGAATATTTTCTATGGACTTAAGAGACGTCGAGGAGTATTACAGTGTCTGAGTGTTCGTAAAATCAAGAAAACACGCTTGCAGTCTGCTGAAAGTGTCTGTTATCTCCTTGAAAGACGAGACAGTGTCCAAACCATACCCATCATGAACATGTATTGGGTTGGCGGATACGTTCGCACCGTTTTTCCGCAAGTTTGATAAACACAACATACACACGCGACACACTTTAGTCATGGAAAATATACACTCCTCCACTATTTACAACAGCCTGCCAACGCTGGAGTAACTTTTCGATTCCTCGACTGTAGAAATCACGAGGTTTTAAGGCAAAGAACTCGTCGAGTCACGTTCGGAGCGCATTTCCATTCGGAAAGGAAGTTCGTTGAAAGCCGTTGGACAGAGAGCGGAAAAGGTGAAAGGCTGAAGGCACAAGGTTAGGTGAATAGGTGGACACGGAATGACTTCCCAAACTAACTCCTGAATAGTGTTTTTCGTCAATCTAGCAGAATGCGGGCGGGCGTTATCGTGGAGTAGCATCACTTCACGCAGTCTTCCTGGTCGTTCTAGTATTGTGTCTTCAAGACATCTCAGTTATTGACGATAAATATTAGCACTGATGTTTAAACCTTGGAAAAGCAATTTGTAGCACACTTCATTGACACTGTTCCACCAGATGCATAACATATCTGCTGTGGAAGCTTGCATGTCTCTGTACGCGGAGTTGCTGCTTTGTTTGCGCTCAACCGTTCCTTTCTTTTCCCTATATTAGCGTAAAGACACCACTTATCGTCATCAGTAACGACACAGGATAGGAATGGTCGGCGCTGTTCAGAATTAATTGATGACGAACAACTAGAGATGTGATTTCGTAGACTTTCCCGGCGTAATAACTGCTGATATTCTTCACGGGTTTGCAGCCGGATCATTTCGTCCTCCAGACACAATATTTCGGCGGACCAGCTGGCCGCCATCCTCAGGTGAGTTAATGCTGGTGCACTGCCTCGCCGGAACTGAGTTCCAGCCACAACGACGGAAACCTTTATACACCACAAACCGTTCACCGCGCATGCGCGAGATGATAGCGCCTCCTGGCGGTAAGAAGACACGCAGCGCGCCGGTGGAGAAAGACGGCGGAAACGATAAATCGCATCAGGAAGGATCCAAAGATCGAAAAGAAGAACGTTTTTGTTTAATGTCCGACAACATCGGATTCCATATTTTGCTTAGAGGAAAACCTCTATCCCTATTAATAATATTGCTTGCTAATCTGATTTCAATAGATTCTTTAAGAATACATTCCCAATAGCGAGAAGCAGGAGAGATCAATTGTGTCCTGTCGTACATCATTCTGTGTCCCTCGTTAAGGCAATGTTCCGCCACTGCAGATTTCTCGGGCTGGAGCAACCGAGTGTGCCGATGATGTTCCACACACCGGTCCTTAATCGTTCGAATAGTCTGACCAATGTACTTCTTTCCACAGTGACACGGGATTTCATATACACCGGGTTTCCTTAAACCCAAATTATCCTTAACTGAGCCGAGAAGGGCTCTAGTCTTGGCCACCGGCGTAAAAACACTTTTAATATCATATCTCCTTAGAATTCTTGAAATTTTAGATGATATACTTCCCGCAAAGGGTAAATAAGCAACAGCTACAAAAGTATCCTCTATAGGCTCGCGTGACGGACCAAACTGAAGAGCACGGCATATTTGTTGTTCCGTATATCCATTCTGTTTGAAAACAGTTTTCAAATGGTCAAGTTCTTCTTTCAAATGTTCCTCGTCAGAAATGGCATAAGCTCTTTTTACCAAAGTCCGCAAAACTCCACTACGTTGGTGTGGTGGATGACAGCTGGTCGCATGAAGATAACGGTCAGTATGAGTAGGTTTCCGATACACACTGTGTCCGAAAGTCCCATCGTCCTTTCTTTCAACCAAAACATCAAGAAATGGAAGTTTGCCATCACTTTCAATTTCCATGGTAAACTGAATGCTCGGATGTAGACAATTAAAGTGATCCAAAAAACGATTCAAGGCATCAATTCCATGCGGCCAAACCATAAAAATGTCATCAACATATCTGAAAAAACACTTAGGTTTAAGAAACGAAGTTTTGAGTGCCATGTCCTCAAAGTCTTCCATAAAAAGGTTAGCGACTATGGGGGAGAGGGGACTCCCCATAGCCACTCCGTCAGTTTGCTCAAAATATACATCATTAAAAAGGAAATACGTCGAAGTCAACACATGACGACATAACTTGGTGGTTTCTTCATCTAATTTCTCACTGATTAGTGACAGGGACTCTTCAAGAGGAACCCGAGTAAAAAGAGAAATAACATCAAAGCTGACAAGCAAATCAGAAGGACCAGAGTATAATGATTTTAATCGTCGAATGAAGTCAGACGAATTAGATACGTGATGTTCACATTTTCCCACATATGGCCTGAGGACCGAAGCTAAATATTTGGCCAAATTATAGGTAGGGGCGCCCAAGTTGCTGACAATGGGACGCAGAGGAATACCACTCTTATGTATTTTGGGTAAACCATACAATCTCGGAGGAACCGCCGCACCAGGATGAAGTTTCTTGATGACATCACTAGGTAAAGAGCTCTTCTTTAAAAGTGAGAGAGTCTTTCGTTTTATACAATCCGTGGGATCATTTTTGATTTTTCGATAGGCCGATTCCTGTAGCAAAAGATCCATTTTGGCAACATAATCCTCACGTGCGAGAATAACCGTGGCATTGCCTTTATCAGCCGGAAGAATGATTAGATCCCGATTTTCTCTCAGAGACCGAATAGCAGCCCTTTCACAAGATGGAATATTATTCCTTGGAGGTGGAGTTCGACGAAGTTTATAGGCAACCTCCTGCCTGATCTCTTCTGCCCTGTCTGGTGACGACACCCGTCAACGGGTGGTTATTAATCTTACGACTCAGGAATTTGATGATGCTACATTATCTGTTTTGAAAAAAGGGTTAAATTTCGCACCTACTCCCAAGAGGACTCCTATTACGGATTTTATTTGTGCTGTAGAACAAGCTGTGGCCCGCCTTCCTGAGGACAGGGCAGAAGAGATCAGGCAGGAGGTTGCCTATAAACTTCGTCGAACTCCACCTCCAAGGAATAATATTCCATCTTGTGAAAGGGCTGCTATTCGGTCTCTGAGAGAAAATCGGGATCTAATCATTCTTCCGGCTGATAAAGGCAATGCCACGGTTATTCTCGCACGTGAGGATTATGTTGCCAAAATGGATCTTTTGCTACAGGAATCGGCCTATCGAAAAATCAAAAATGATCCCACGGATTGTATAAAACGAAAGACTCTCTCACTTTTAAAGAAGAGCTCTTTACCTAGTGATGTCATCAAGAAACTTCATCCTGGTGTGGCGGTTCCTCCGAGATTGTATGGTTTACCCAAAATACATAAGAGTGGTATTCCTCTGCGTCCCATTGTCAGCAACTTGGGCGCCCCTACCTATAATTTGGCCAAATATTTAGCTTCGGTCCTCAGGCCATATGTGGGAAAATGTGAACATCACGTATCTAATTCGTCTGACTTCATTCGACGATTAAAATCATTATACTCTGGTCCTTCTGATTTGCTTGTCAGCTTTGATGTTATTTCTCTTTTTACTCGGGTTCCTCTTGAAGAGTCCCTGTCACTAATCAGTGAGAAATTAGATGAAGAAACCACCAAGTTATGTCGTCATGTGTTGACTTCGACGTATTTCCTTTTTAATGATGTATATTTTGAGCAAACTGACGGAGTGGCTATGGGGAGTCCCCTCTCCCCCATAGTCGCTAACCTTTTTATGGAAGACTTTGAGGACATGGCACTCAAAACTTCGTTTCTTAAACCTAAGTGTTTTTTCAGATATGTTGATGACATTTTTATGGTTTGGCCGCATGGAATTGATGCCTTGAATCGTTTTTTGGATCACTTTAATTGTCTACATCCGAGCATTCAGTTTACCATGGAAATTGAAAGTGATGGCAAACTTCCATTTCTTGATGTTTTGGTTGAAAGAAAGGACGATGGGACTTTCGGACACAGTGTGTATCGGAAACCTACTCATACTGACCGTTATCTTCATGCGACCAGCTGTCATCCACCACACCAACGTAGTGGAGTTTTGCGGACTTTGGTAAAAAGAGCTTATGCCATTTCTGACGAGGAACATTTGAAAGAAGAACTTGACCATTTGAAAACTGTTTTCAAACAGAATGGATATACGGAACAACAAATATGCCGTGCTCTTCAGTTTGGTCCGTCACGCGAGCCTATAGAGGATACTTTTGTAGCTGTTGCTTATTTACCCTTTGCGGGAAGTATATCATCTAAAATTTCAAGAATTCTAAGGAGATATGATATTAAAAGTGTTTTTACGCCGGTGGCCAAGACTAGAGCCCTTCTCGGCTCAGTTAAGGATAATTTGGGTTTAAGGAAACCCGGTGTATATGAAATCCCGTGTCACTGTGGAAAGAAGTACATTGGTCAGACTATTCGAACGATTAAGGACCGGTGTGTGGAACATCATCGGCACACTCGGTTGCTCCAGCCCGAGAAATCTGCAGTGGCGGAACATTGCCTTAACGAGGGACACAGAATGATGTACGACAGGACACAATTGATCTCTCCTGCTTCTCGCTATTGGGAATGTATTCTTAAAGAATCTATTGAAATCAGATTAGCAAGCAATATTATTAATAGGGATAGAGGTTTTCCTCTAAGCAAAATATGGAATCCGATGTTGTCGGACATTAAACAAAAACGTTCTTCTTTTCGATCTTTGGATCCTTCCTGATGCGATTTATCGTTTCCGCCGTCTTTCTCCACCGGCGCGCTGCGTGTCTTCTTACCGCCAGGAGGCGCTATCATCTCGCGCATGCGCGGTGAACGGTTTGTGGTGTATAAAGGTTTCCGTCGTTGTGGCTGGAACTCAGTTCCGGCGAGGCAGTGCACCAGCATTAACTCACCTGAGGATGGCGGCCAGCTGGTCCGCCGAAATATTGTGTCTGGAGGACGAAATGATCCGGCTGCAAACCCGTGAAGAATATCAGCAGTTATTACGCCGGGAAAGTCTACGAAATCACATCCAAAACCTCTACGGGGAGGAGATGGTGAGTCTTGTTAGAAAGTTGGATAATTTTCGCAAGAAGAAAGGGAAGTTACTGAGTGAACTTGTGTTTTTATTGAGATGTCGGGACGAGGGTATTATCCCTAAATTGGCCAGAATTAATCATTATATTGACACAAAAGCGGCCAACAAAATCAAGAAGCGGGCCAGTCGTGCATTGGTACGGGAACGTATTCGCTTTACGCGTCGACGATTGGATTTTATTTCCAAAGATTTATTTTATTTGCATCTGGAAATATCTTCGAGACTGTCTGCCACATCGTGGGAATGGGTGGATAGCGCTTCATGGGCTTTTTCGGACTCGGTGCAGAAAATTGCTGCTGGTAAACAGTCATCTAAGTTCCAACGTCTCTCTGTTTCTCCTATTATGTCTGGTGACGACACCCGTCAACGGGTGGTTATTAATCTTACGACTCAGGAATTTGATGATGCTACATTATCTGTTTTGAAAAAAAGGGTTAAATTTCGCACCTACTCCCAAGAGGACTCCTATTACGGATTTTATTTGTGCTGTAGAACAAGCTGTGGCCCGCCTTCCTGAGGACAGGGCAGAAGAGATCAGGCAGGAGGTTGCCTATAAACTTCGTCGAACTCCACCTCCAAGGAATAATATTCCATCTTGTGAAAGGGCTGCTATTCGGTCTCTGAGAGAAAATCGGGATCTAATCATTCTTCCGGCTGATAAAGGCAATGCCACGGTTATTCTCGCACGTGAGGATTATGTTGCCAAAATGGATCTTTTGCTACAGGAATCGGCCTATCGAAAAATCAAAAATGATCCCACGGATTGTATAAAACGAAAGACTCTCTCACTTTTAAAGAAGAGCTCTTTACCTAGTGATGTCATCAAGAAACTTCATCCTGGTGCGGCGGTTCCTCCGAGATTGTATGGTTTACCCAAAATACATAAGAGTGGTATTCCTCTGCGTCCCATTGTCAGCAACTTGGGC